>NW_024589969.1:0-68938 GCF_018446385.1 Zingiber officinale | reverse complement strand
TGTCCCAATGGTGTCACTACCATGCAACGATTAGAGTTATTTGACATCATCAAAGAAAGTTTGCAACAAAAGAGATATATAATTGTGTTAGATGATGTTTGGCAAGTAGACTTGTGTAATGATATTAGTTGTGCTTTTGTTGATAGCAACAATGGAAGTAGACTAATTATTACCACTAGAATGCATGAAGTAGCAAGGATAGCAAATGAAGAACATATCATGAAGCTGCAACAACTTAATGAAAAAGATGCATGGATTTTGTTTTGCAAGAAGGCATTTCGAAGAGAGAACAATAAAGATTGTCCAAAAGAGCTTGAGGATTACACTGGTAGGATTTTGAACAAATGTCAAGGCTCACCATTAGCTATTGTAGCAATTGGCAGTTTATTATCATTCAAGGAAAAGAGTGAAACTGAATGGAAGAAAGCCTATGATAACCTTCAATGGGAGTTTGAAAACAACCCTGCGCTAGATAAAGTGAAGAATATTCTCAACCTGAGCTTCAATGATTTGCCTTACTATCTAAAGAATTGTTTTGTATATTGTAGCATCTTCCCTGAAGATTATCTAATAAAGAGGAAGAAACTAATCCGATTGTGGGTCGCTGAAGGATTTGTGGAGGCAAAGAGCAGTAACAGATCAATGGAAGAGGAGGCTGAAGACTATCTTGCTGAACTTGTGGATCGGTCCATGCTTCAGGTGGTTAACAGAAATGCATTTGGGAGACTTCAGACTTTCAAAATGCATGACGTTGTAAGAGAGGTAACACAAGAAATATCTAGAAAGGCAAAATTTAGCATGATTCTTGATGGTTCACAATCAGGTTTGGACTATCAAACTCGCCGCCTTTCCATCCAAACAACTGATGAATCCCTTGATTTAGATAAGAGCCTGAGCCTTTCACAACTTCGCTCTTTGGTTATGCTCTCAACTTGCAATTCTAGTTCAGATTCCCTAAGTGCAATCTTAATTAGTTTCAAAATGTTGAGGGTGTTGGAGCTGGAATTTCAGCCAATCTCCAACTTACCAAATGAAATTTCAGCCTTGTTTAACCTTCACTATTTGGGTTTGAGGGGTACAAAAGTGGAAAATCTTCCCAACAATATCCAAAAGCTCCAGAGTTTGGAAACACTTGACCTCCGTTGTTCCAATATAGTGAAGCTCCCACGTGGTGTGACACAATTGAAGCAACTTCGTCACCTATTTATGTTTGCACGTGAAATTGAATTTGGGGGATCAACTGTAGTTGGATGTGTTCCAACTCTCAAAGGGGCACGGCAGTGGAAGAACCTACAAACCCTCAGACAAGTTAAAGCAAACAAGAGCCTTGTACAACAATTGGAAGACATGAAAGAGCTCCGAACATTGGCAGTTACAGAGGTGGAATATGCCCATTGTCCTCAGCTTTGCACCTCATTGACTAAGCTGACTAAACTTCATAGTTTATGCTTGTCTGCAAGGAGCGAAGAACAGCTCAACTTTGAAATATTAAATTCTCCACCTCCTCCACTTCAGAAGTTGACATTGTCGGGTAGATTATTTGAAGGGAAAATGCCTAAATTTATTTGCTCTTGTGAAGAACTTACATATGTGCAACTGATGTCGTCACATTTAATCGAAGATCCACTTCCTTCACTCGGACAATTGCATAAACTAGTGGAGTTAACATTGTGGGAAGATTCATATGACGGACAAAAACTGCACTTTAGAACAGGTTGGTTCCTTAATCTTAAGGTACTTTACTTGGAGACTTTGAGGAACTTAAATAACATTGTGATAGAGGAAGGTGCCATGCCAAATTTACTTAAGCTAATAATGAGTAGTCTTGGAGAATTAAGAATGATCCCTCCTGGTATCGAGTTTCTCACCAATCTCCAAAGTCTCGAACTATGTGCCCTACCTGAGGAGCTAGTGGAAAAATTAAGAAATGACGATGACAACGAAGTCCTACAAAGAATTGGAGGTACTCGAAATGTTGTTGTTGATTCAATAAGCAATTAAAATATGTTTTTTTTTTATATATATTTGTTCATGTATAAAATAGCCCTAAAGGGAATCAGCCAGAATTTGAAAGAAAATATTTATTGAGTCTTGTACTATGTATATATTTTGTAATATTATAAAGTCAATAATTGAATTACTTGTTCATGATTTTTTTTTAAAAAAATAGACGCTCTATTGACTTTTATCTATCAAACTATAAAATAAGAAATTATTTACGTTGCATACTAATAAGAGAATTAGTTCTAAATTAAATAATTATTTAGGTTGATATCTGATCCATCAATTTGTAAGATTCTGGATTTATAATCATTTTTTGCCTATTTCACAATAAAATTTTCTTAAGGCATGAAAATTTATTTTCCTCTAATTATCTAATATTTCATTAAAAAATGTGTCCAAGATTTAAAAAAATCAACAAACTAAAAACTAATATCTAATTAATCACATTACTACGTCGACGTCCAAATGATTAAAATCAACATTTCAAACAATGCTTATCATGAATTCAAGTACTCTCTAGGTTTCTCATGTTGGATAAATGTGAATGGAGAAAAGATAGAAGAGATATAAAGTTCTATTATGAATGAGATTTTAATGTATATTGGGAGTTTCGAGATATATTAGTTGGTTCATGTTGATTTATATGTATTGATGATGTGAACAAATACACGGGAAGAGTTTCTCTTTCACGCACAGATGTGCAGGGGGTGGGGTGTATCTCTAAGTTGACTTGTGTGCAAAACACGACCTGTATGCATCGAATGTCAAACCGGTTGGGTTACAAGTTGTTCAACTAGAACAACTAACATTTTGTCACATACATCTTTTTATTGTTTATTTAAGTGTGTAACGGATATATTAAATTATGAATTAATACATAATGTAAACAGCTGAATGAAACGTGGGTGTTTTACTACTCGGCGAATAATGATCATTAATCGATCATTAATATTGCCTATTGGTCTGAGCTCACTCGGCGTTTCACTACTCAAAGAATAACTGCGATCACAAGCAAAATACATACAAACAGAAGCTCTCCACCTTCATTCCCCTCCTCCTCTGTGATGCATCTCTTGCTCGACGGATTACTCGTGGTAGTAGTCGAACCTCTTAGTTCGTCGTGATCACTAGTGCTACCTGTGGGCGCCGAATCCCAAACCGATCAGGGTAAAATTTGTCCAAGTGAAACAACTAACATTTTACCACATAAATCTTTTTACTATTTATTTAAGTGCATAATGGATGCATTGAATTAAGAATTAATGCAGAATATAAACAGCCAAATGAAACGTGGGCGTTCCACTACTCGGCGAATAATGATCATTAATCGATCATTAATGTTGCCTATTGGTCTGAGCTCACTCGGCGTTTCACTATTCAATGAATAACTACGATCACAAGCAAAATACACACAAATAGAAGCTCTCCACCTTCATTCCCCTCCTCCTCTGTCGTGCATCCCTTGATCGATAGATTACCCGTGGTAGCAGTTGGGTACCTCTTAGTTCGTCGTGACCACAAGTGCTTGGTGCACATCACGGTTAACCATTGTATCTTAGGAAACAGATGACCTGAGAAAACCTCGAAGTACAGCCGGAGGTGGGGTGAATCTGTATCAAGGAAATTGCGTCCGTCTCAGGCCTCGGCCTCTTCGTCTGCTCGGCTGCACGCCCGTCTGGCCGCACATTCGCTCAGCCGTTCACTCACTCAGTCTCTTCGTCCTCTCGGCTGCATGCCTGTCCGGCCGCATGCTCGCTCGACTGCTGAATCGCTCAACCTCTTCGTTAGCTCAGCCTCTTCATTCGCTCGACCACTCATTCGCTCGATTGCTCACTCGGTCGGCCTCTCTACCCACTCGGCTGATCTGCCTGCTCGACCGCACTACCCAATCGGTTATTCTACTGGTCGGCCATTCAGCCTAATCGGTCTGTTATACTGCTCTGCTCGCTCAACTACACTGTTCGGTCGGCCGCTTCGCCCGTTCGGCCTTCCCCACCACTCGACTTCTTAGCCACTTGGACTTTGGCCCTGCTCGACTGATCTGCCAGCTTTGCCACATGTCGGCTCTGCCTCATGACTCGCTCGACCGATCTGCCCACTTTGCCAATCTACGGTATGCGTTCAACACTCACTATAAGAAAATCCTTATTCAACAATACTTAAAAGATAATGGTTTTATACCAAAACCGTTGGTATCTTATTGTCTCTGTTAGGAGACCTATCCTTTTCAAGGTAAACTTGTGCGATTTTGTGTCAAATATTGTGTTTTAATGGTATCTTATGATCGATTGGGTATTCTTCTTGTAGATTCTAGAAGAAGAGAAAAACCTTGGGCCTCACAATTGCTTGATTCATGTTAATTACCATTTTAATAGAGATCCTCATCAGAACCAAATGGCGAGTATAATGTGTTTGACTTGTTCTATTTTTTGGAGGTTTGAATAAAATAGATGCATTTATCTTTTGATAATAATTTACATCTGGTGTATTTTATATTCTCTACCAACAAATTCTTGTGTGATTTCTTTTTTACCTGTACTGAAACTTTTTCCCATTCTTACTTAATTGCCTTGTGTAGATATCCACATACTTTATTCTTACTTAATGTACTTGGTTGGTGTTGTGGTAAGGTTTCTCCGCCCAGAAGGAGTTGCTTGAGTAGTTGGAGTTTGCAAGGGGATAATCCACTGACGGATAGGGATCATCCACCTTACGGACAGCCATGGAGTAGAAACCTTAATCTCCGAACCACGTTAAACAACGTGTAGTGGTTTGCTTTCTTATTCTTGTCTTTAGTTTAACTTTCTACTTGCTTTGTTTGTATTTCCGCTTGTGCACTAACATTGTAGAAAGAAGCAATCAT
The DNA here is from genome assembly GCF_018446385.1 of Zingiber officinale. NCBI lineage: Eukaryota > Viridiplantae > Streptophyta > Magnoliopsida > Zingiberales > Zingiberaceae > Zingiber > Zingiber officinale. Next base: position 64,071 of record NW_024589969.1, on the reverse strand, counting down.
TTAGGGTCAACGTCTATTCAACTCCTCTTCTAGTCGGCGATAAGATCTCCAACAGTTTCTCCATCCTATATTTTAATGTTATACACATTATTTAATAATAAGTCATTCTTTGTTAACTTTGCATCACTTGTGCCTTTGTGCAATTCGATCAATTTGTCTCAGAGCTCCTTGGCATTCTCGAATGGGCCGACGCGGTTAAGTTTTTCCTTAGTAAGTCCACACTGGATTGTGTTTGTTGCCTTCGAGTCGATCTGAGTTTTTTTCTTGTCTTCTGGATTTCATATTTATGGGTTAATGAGTACTTTTGTTGCTTCGTCCACTGACACTCTGTATCTTCGTCGGATGGTGAATCATTGATTGATATCGGTCTTCAGATACACCTCCATCTACTTCTTTAAATACAGAAAGTCATCCCCATTGAAGAGGTGGGGGGGACGAACGGTGGACCATTACTTTCTGAAAGAAAAACTTAGAAATATTGCCAAGACTTGATCTTGGGATAAGTAGTGTGGGAGATAATTAAAGTATTAAAACTCAATTGGTGTTGCACCAATTTAGAGTATTTTGCAATAATTTTTTTTTTCAAAGAGGTAGTTATACCAATTTGGATTATATCAAAAAACTCAAAACCGAAAAAGAAATATTAAAAGTAAGTTTGAAAAATCATCCCATTGTTTGATTATTGGTTGCACCAATTCATAGCGGTATCTGCTCTGATACCACTTATTGGATCATAGAGATGCTAGAAGAGGGTAAATATCGTTCATTGAAAATAACGATTTAAAATAAGTTATGCAGTGGAATAAAGAAAAGAAAAACACACGCTAACACAAGTAATTTTTTACTTGGTTCAGAGCCTTCGACGATTCCTACTCCAAGGTCTGCACTCATTGAGTGCTTTTATTGGGCAATCACTAATAGTTCGAATAGTTATAATAATGAAGTACAAGAACTATAATGAAAGGTTACTGACAATAGAGAAAACTAAGTAAAGCTTGATGCCCGATTGTTGGTGGAGAGTTATAGCGTGGTAGGAGCTTTTTTTGGAGTAGCACGTAGGAACGAAAGTTGTAGCAGTTGTTGTTCTGAAGTTGTTGGTCGAAGGCCTTTATATAGGCCTATTTCAGATGCATGGAACCCCTCTGGGCGCTTGGACCATTATTGGCGTGGCGATCTCTTGTCGAAACTTGATCCGTCAAGTTTATCCACCTTCAGGCACCCGGACCCCCTTTGGGCGCTTAGACTATTGATGTGTGTTCGGCCAGTCATCAAGCTCCAACTCAGCTTCAAGATAAAATTTTTGATCAGAGTGCCTAGACCAACTTCGGGCACCTGGACCTCCCAAGTGCCTGACCAAGCCGCCCGGGCGAGGCTAGTCTGAGCGCCCGGACCAGCTCCGGGAACCCAGATCCCTTCTAGGTGCCCAGACATTCTTTTCTCCAATAATCTTTCCTGCAAAAAAAGTGTTAGTCCTGAGGAACAGAAATATATTTATCCTCAAAACAAAGTTAGCAAAATATAATAAGATAGGAGTAGTAATTAAACCCTGTCTTCTCGAGACCAGGATCTAGTCAATGTCTCAACTTAAGTTTTCCAAATGGACCTAAGTTGGACCGACACCTATAGTTCCCTCAACCGGGAATGTGTCCTCACGGGATCTCTCCTCCAGTTGCTTACCTCTTACTTACCAAATGCAGTCGCTTGACATACCTTTGACCCACCAGTGTCAGATCCGCAGACCCAACTGGATTTTGGCCGGTTGTCAAGTCCCGCAAACCCAACTGGACTTTTCACTAGATATTGAGTCCCGCAGACCTATCTGGACTTTGCACTAGCTATCGAATCCTGCTGACCTAGCTAGATTTCAGCTTGGTGTCAGGTTCTTCAGACCCGTCAACTCCTATACACTTGGTAAAACAATTAGACCATAAACACTCTAACTTTAATCCATATGTCATTCATCAAAACCTGAGTTTGATCATTAGTGAAAGTTGCACCAATAATATGGCCGCTCTTATTTTTGTGCTTTACCCAAAAAATCACATACCATAGAGATATCTTTTCCTTATAAGTCCATGATGTTTCTCATGTGTTTTCAATATGATACTTTGTTTGTATTCGCAACATTACTCTGAGTCTCCTCGCAAGCATTTCATTACTCTTGACTTCCTCCGGACATCTCCGTAAGCTTCCAATCACCAAAAGGAATTCACATATCTCCACACTACAACAAAATCGCTCATAGAGATCGGTTTTCCACCGGTGTCTATTTGATTTTCGACCGATGTCTATGAAGCCGATGTTAAAAGTCTGTCATTTTAGTCATCGGGTTAAAACCGGTGTAGTATCACTTAACGACACCGGTCTTCGAATCGGTTATTAACCGGTGTAGTATCACTTAACGACACCGTTTCATCAACGGTGTAAAACCGATGTAATATTACTTTATAACACCGGTTTTACATCGGTGGAAAACCGATGTAATATGTATATATTTTAACAACACAGATTTGATTTTAAAACCGACAATAACAAAAAAAAATACACAAATATTCACAAATTGTACAAATATTCTTCATTCAATAATATCCATAAAATACACAAATATTCACAAATTATATAAATAATCTTCTTACAACAATATCCATAAAATACCCAAACATTCTTTTTACATCAAAAGCGATACATGTGACAACACAAGGGACACCATTGACGCAATACCTGAAGAACAAGTGATACACTGCATGCAAAATAGCCGAATAGCATAAGAGCAGAGCCTTTAAGCCAGGCATCGCCTTTCTCAGGACTTTCGAAATGAAGTTGGATCATAGGTGAAGTAACAAAGGCCCCCAACAAAATGACCTTTCCAAAATGTGAAGATCAGGGAACCAGTGATGCAGAAGATGGCCCCTGCAAGCTTGGCCCTCCCTCTTACAGTCTTCAAGTTGAGCTTTTCCATCCTGAGCAAAAAAAGACCAAATATAGAATGATATTTGAATGAACTAAATTCACTGTAAAATTACTTGGAATTAATATCTGAATCAACCTCAGTACAATTGCCAATAAGAAAGTAAAAGCAGGAATGACATTGCCCAAGGCACTGGCAACAGTTGGAGAAATGAGATGGAGTCCAACGTAGTATACATTTTGCTGAATTGTTATACCCAACATAGCAAGAATGAATATTTTTAGCATGACACCAAATGAGAAGCTGGGTCTTCGATTCCTACAACCATGAGATGAGTTTAAAAACATTCAATTTGTAGTCATATATCTTATTCTCAACAATTCTAATGAGACATGCTCCTTGAACCTTTCGAGCACATAAGCAAGAGGAGCCAAGATGAGCATGGCAATAAGGTGCATGTACACTACGAAGACAAGTGCACTTAGTCCTTGTCCTAATGCAAGCTTGCCGAGGATGCTGGATCCAGCATACGTGAACTGGGACACAATCATATAGAAGTATGGAGCACATGCTTTCACAGAGGCCATGATCTCCTCACCAAATTGTTTGTGACAATTTTTATTGTCCTTGGTTCTTTATAAAGGAAGAAAATCATATTGATTCTGTCAAACAAACAAGTCTAAGATAGACAAATGCTTTGAAAGCTAGGAATAGAAAAAAGATGAGAGAAAAGCAGGCAAACAAGTGCCAACAAGCTACATCAGACTCCTCTAACTGTTGTATCATTTTCTCCAGCAAACAGACAAATAAATCATCTTGTCGACAAGATGAAGACGACTAGGGAGAAAAGCAGGCAAACAAGTGCCTTTATTCTCGTCGACTAGGGTTTCTAGAATTGAACAAGAAGAAGAAACCAGGCATACCTTTGCTATCAATCTCGTCGACATGGCTCTCCTGACCTTTGATTTTGATGCTGGACCATTTTTTGATGAAGGCCTTAGACCATGATGAGATTATACTATGTATAGCCAGCCGTGGTTATATTTCTTCAAATTTATTAACATATAAAGCAGTGATATCTTCTATCCAGCCCTGCTAGACACGCAAGTGATATATAAAAATTCAAAGAAGATAAAAATTGTTCACACACGCAAGTCATATCTCCTCATGAAGCTCTAATCTGGAAAGGTCTGGCTCCCTGGATTCAACTACCATTTTCCAGATTTTTCCACTTCGTGAAACCAGAGGGAACTTGGACAACAATATGCAAAAATTGAAAAGGAAGTTATGAAAAACAATATCAAGATATGTCTGCAGAGCCAGTTTAAGAATGTATACCTTGTGCAATAGGAACGATTGGCCATCCACATAAATAGTTACATCCCCAGCAACGTCCGAGAATATCCTACACAAAACAAAACGACATTTCTTTATAGAGGAAACGCAGCGATGTCACAATTCTAAAGATGCTAAGAACGATACCAAGTCATCAGACTGGCTATTCTCTTTGTCATTGAAATTAAAGAAAGAAAGGCAAAACTACAGGATAATCTCAAGAAACCATCAAGAACCATAAAGATTTGAAGCGAGAAGAAGAGACAAGTTTCAGGAAAAAAAAAAGAAGAGGTTTTCACGAAAAGAGCATTTGCAATAGATGTCCTTCAAAACCAATTAAACGATCCATATATAGTAGGAGATAGAGCTAGCGTAAAATGATCCATATAGTCGACCACACCTAGGGATAAGGTTTGGTTGTTGTTGTAAGGTGTAAAAGTGCACCATACTAGCTTTAGTCTTGCATGTCATGCACGCTAAACTTTCCAAACCTACTTGTCGCGCCAACTCAAGACTAGATTAACCTAACCCAGCCCATTCATTTCTAAGCCGACGTGATATTAGGCATGGAATGCGGGCTGGCCACATCTCGCTCAGCCCATGCCCATTGCCACTTCTAGGGATTGGCACTTAAAACAATAATGACATTGAAGGTAATTTCTGCCAATTAAAAGATTTATGCTAGTGGATTAATAAAAAAGTATGACAACAATCTCTACCCGTTATTTCAACAGAAATTTGTCATAATATTGGATGGATAAATGACTGCCTTCTACTACAAGTTGGCAAGCTAATGTTATGTTCACGTACGGAAGACATAGCATGTGGAAGAGTTTTTTTCAAAGTTGCCTCAACTACAGCTTGTTGAATGTTCTGTCTACCAATGTAGTTTAGAAGAATATTTTCTGGAACTTTCTTTCCCTGCCGAAAGCCAGGAACCTGTATGAATAAGGTTTTTTATCAGGAATTGCATGGCATCACAACATACTACTTCAATAATGAGTATTCAAGAAGAAAAGGTAGATAAAGGAATTAGAATCTAGTACTAGAGACAGAAGGTAGTAAAAGAGAAGAAGCTTCCAGTGACATTTAAAAGGCCATTTTTACTTAGCATGGTCTTCCCTCAACTTTAGTTCAGCATAGAAATGACTAAACCCCAGTACAAGCAATTCCAATCATGCTTTAAGTGGAAATAAGTAAATAACAGGTACTGGAAAACATAACTGTCAACAAACTTGGATCGGATGAAAAGATAAAAGGGGAGAACAATATTGAATTCCTTGACATTCCAAAGAAAGAAAGAAGAAATATAGATTAGTATATGTCAGAGCCCAGAGGGCTTAGTAAAAGTTAGGTAGCATATGCAAATTTTTCTGATTACTATAGAGTGATAATGATCAAAACAGAAAATGGAAAATAATTTAAGTACAAAATTATCCTACAGATGAATTCCTATTCATCCTGTAACAGTAATAGACCCCTTAAATGACTGCATACTGAAAATAATACCTTTGCCTTCTTAGAAAATTCATCTAAGACTTCTTCGTAACATTCTTGGCTTATTGCTGGAGGAACTTCTACGCTTAACCTAATCTGCAAATAAGATGAGCTATCAGGGAATTGACATAACCATACTTCTTGGACAAATTGATTCTCGTGAACTTGTAGGACTAACAATCGATTGAATGCACTCAGGCAAGGGGAAGAGAGATAGCAAGAAAGCTATAGCCTTGAAGCAAGATTGCCTCTTCATTTCAATTGCCAGATGAACAAACAAACATATTTCCAAATTATACAAGAAGATAGGTAGAAAGTAAGAAAATTATAGCCTTGAAGCAAGACTACCACTTCCACTTGACTATCAGATCAATTAGAAGTAAAAATGATTTAGAAGGTAGAAAAAGGAAAGGTACAGACAGTGGAGTGAGGCCCTTTGGTCTCCGTCACAATGAGGTTGGCTGGCAACCTATCTTTCGTCTTCTGAGCAGTGGAGACACTAACTTGGGCACGGAAAGGCCCCGGGTTTCGCGAGAGAGGTGAGTGAAGGCGCGGGAGGGAAGAGGTGGCGAAAGACAAAGGTTTGGGGAGGGAGATGGGGATAGCAAAGGACAGATTGCAGGAGCGCGAGGAAGAGAGGATGGGCGGGGCGAAGATGCCAACTATCTCCATCTCCAAATGCTCCAGATCCTTCCACCGCCACACTAGCTCCGGGATTCGAAGGTCGTCCTCCAGCATCAGGTTGTCCGGCAAAGCCAGCGCCTTCAATCTCAGGCATCTGCGCTAATAATCGATGAGCAAATTCGTCGAACAGGTAGTGAGCGATGAGGGCGACGAAACCAGAAGGAGGCGTAGACTCACTTGACAGAGGCATAGGCGAGGTCGTGGATGGAGACGGCAGAGGAAAGGGGGAAGGCGAGTTGGTCGACGACGCCGCGGGAGCAGTGGAGGGCGAAACGGAGGAAGGCGGAGAAGGAGAGGGGGGAGTGGAGGCAGTAGCGGAGCGCAAAGGCGCGGGAGAAAGGTCTCCAGGGCGTGAAATCGAGGGAGCGGAAGTTGAGACGGCGCCAGCAGCTAGGGTCGAGGGAGGCGCGGTACCAGGACTTGCAGACGAAGGGGACGGCGACGGCGAGATCTCCGAGGGCGAGGCGGCAGAAGGGGAAGAGGGAGATGAGGTTGAGGTTTAGGTTTAGGCTGAGAGAAGGGGCACGATATTGGTTTAGGTTTGGAGGGAATTTTGTGAAGTGTTGTAAATTTTGGCCGGTGAAAAAATTAAATTATTTTTTTTGTTCATTAACACCGGGTTTTAAAAACCGCTGTTAAAACCGGTGTCTATTAACAAAAAAAAAGGCGCTCATAGACACCAGCTAAAAAACCGATGTCTATGAGCGAAAATCTGCGCTCATAGACACCAGTTTTTAGAAAAATCGGTGTAAAATACTCAAAGACATCGGTTTTTGCTTAAAACCGTTGTTGTTCCACCGATGTCTATGAGAGTTTTTCTTGTAGTGCCATAATGATATGATTTTCTCTACCTTGGTCCTAAGCCCCCATGATTTTATTGTTGGGCTTTACCTAAAAGGTCTTATATCAATTGAGATATCTTTTTCTTATAAACCATGATCTTTCTCATATATTTTCAATATGGGATTTTGTTTACATTCCCAATTCTTAGGCTATGTTTGGTGAAGGGTAATTAACCTTGTAATGTAATCATGATTACATTATAAGATTGATTATTTTGTTTGGTATAATTTTAAACTTGTAATGTAATATAATTTAGATTACAAAAGACAATAAGCTTTTGTAATCTGGATTATAAAGCTAATAGTATGTAATCTGGATTACATTCTAACCCTAAGATTTAATATGTCAAATATATCCCTAGTACATTTCTTGCACCAACCAGTTACTGTCGCAACCGGTCGTCATCGACCGCCAAATGTCACAGGATATTTTTTATCATTTTATAATAATATGAATTACATTTCTTATAAAAAATAATAGACACCAAACAAAAGAAAATAAAATTACTTGGATAATCAAATATTACATACATAATATACAACTTTTTCACTAAATATAATAATATAATATTAATTACATTACATTATAAATTTAATTATATGCCTAATCAATGTAGTCTTAATTATCACCGGTCACCAAAATACTTGAAATAGTCAAAATTGAGAAATGAAACTACACGGGCTTCAGGCTTTAAGGGAGTCGTGATTAAACATTCCACATTGAATTTATAGTCTTCAATTTCAATAAAATTAAAATTTACAATGAAAAATTTAGATAAATTAATAAGTAAATTTATTGTAAATTTTATAAGCTTTTTTTTTTGTGAATATTAATAAACTAAATGCATTAATTCATTTAATTTTATATATTATTTTAATATTAAAGAATAATTTTAAATAAACTTTTAATTATAAAATAGACACAACATATGGATTATACGGTAAGCTAATGGCTTCAAATTCCAATACTATTTTATTAGGTCCAATTCAAATACACCCAAAATTTTGTAAAGATCATCTCTATCTCTATTGTTATGTTAAATTAGTGGATTTTGTTTGTTTTCTAACATGTTAAAGAGAAAAAAAAAAAATGTTATATTGTAGTTCTCAAGAGTTTTATTTGCAATCATTAAGTTAGTGTGAAATAAAGAAAAGACCACGACCATGAAGACGATAAAGGATTAGGTATATTCCAAGTGTTATTATATCCCATAAGTATGAAATAAAAAAAATAATGCTTATTTATGTATGAAATAACCCTAAAAGTGACTAGTGTGAAAGAAAATATTTGTATTTTGTGAAATTATAAAGTTAATAATTGAAATATTTACTTATAATTTTTTTTTAAAAAAAAGTAGTCTCACACTCCATTTAATTTTCTCTATCAAGCTATAAAATAAAAGAATATTTTTGAGTAGAGAATTTTTTATAAATATAAAAATATTATATCTCATAAAAATAATTGCACAATCTGAAAAATAATCAAATCTAGTTAACTTTTATAATATGATTTAATTATTAATTCATATAAATAAAATAAGAAATATAGGTTTAATTTTTTTAAATGAACTAAAAAATATTATGATATATAATTCAATTCAAATATTTATCTAATTAATGAAATATATTATTTTTAATGTATTATAAAAACTAAAAACATTATCATTAACAAGTTAATGATGCAGGATAGCGATTAGACTGTGATCTAGTAAGAAAGGAGATAGGAGGAGAAAGAAAGAAAAAAAACTATCAAAAAATAAAATTATTATTCATAACAGAGGATTAATTCCTTTAACAGTTATACATGTATTTATATAGATTTTATGACTAAGAAAGTAAAAAAATCTTAATATATTGATCTTAATTTCTATCTTGTGGAAAAAAAAGAAGATCTTTTTATAAAAGAATATTTATGATGAATAGATAATTGTTTATAAATATAAAAAGTATTATATCCCATAAAGATAATTGACAATAGGTAAAATAATCAAATCTAGTTAACTTTTATAATATGATTTAATTATTAATTTAAATAAATAAAATAAGAAATATAGGTTTACTTTTTTTAAATGAACTAAAAAATATTATGATATATAATTCAATTCAAATATTTATCTAATTAATGAAATATATTATTTTTAATGTATTATAAAAACTAAAAACATTATCATTAACAAGTTAATGATGCAGGATAGCGATTAGACTGTGATCTAGTAAGAAAGGAGATTGGAGGAGAAAGTAAGAAAAAAAACTATCAAAAAATAAAATTATTATTCATAACAGAGGATTAATTCCTTTAACAGTTATACATGTATTTATATAGATTTTATGACTAAGAAAGTAAAAAAATCTTAATATATTGATCTTAATTTCTATCTTGTGGAAAAAGAAAAAAGATTTTTTTATAAAAGAATATTTATGATGAATAGATAATTGTTTATAAATATAAAAAGTATTATATCCCATAAAGATAATTGACAATAGGTAAAATAATCAAATCTAGTTAACTTTTTTAATATGATTTACATATTAATTTAAATAAATAAAATAAGAATTATAGGTTTAATTTTTTAAAAAAAAATGAACTAAAAAAATATTATGATATATAATTCAATTCAAATATTTATCTAATTAATGAAATATATTATTTTTACATTTTTAATGTATTATAAAAACTAAAAACATAATCATTGACAAGTTAATGATGCAAGATAGTGATTAGACTGTAAACTAACCAGAAAAGAAACTATAAAAAAATAAAACTATTATTTAGAATAGACGATTAATTCCTCAAACAGTTTTACATGTGTTTATATAAACTTTACACTTAAGACTAAGAAAGTAAATAAATCCTAATATATTAACCTTAATTCCTATCTTATAGAAAAAGAAAAGAGATCTTCAAAGGCTCGGTTGAATACCTAAATGGTGGATTTTGAGCTTGAAAGTTGGCGGTTGTGGGTTTCCTAGTAATAAATGTAGATTTTTAAATTCTGTACATGTAGATTTTACAGAGCGTGATTTCGAGTCTCAAGTTAAAAATTATACCTCTTTGAAGTTTCGGTTGATCCTACATTAGTTTGTTGACGATATAATTCATACACCTTATTAATGATCATATGTGGTATATAAATATCATTACAAAGTGAAAAATAGGAAAACACATAAAATACTATAAAATAAATAAGTATTTCCTAATAATAAGTATTTCCTAATACGCTCCCTCAAGATGGTGTCCCAGAAATGACACCAATCTTGCTACAAATAGAAAATAGCTGAGGTCGAGAAAGTGACTTGGTAAGTGTATCAGCCAACTGATCCTCAGTAGGAATATGAGTAACTCGTAGTTTGGAAGCCTGCACCAGATCACGAAAAAAGTGATAATCAATAGTCAAATGCTTCAACCGAGAGTGAAAAACAGGATTAACTTAAAGATAAGTGGCACCCAAATCATCATTAAAGAGCACAGCAGGCGTGGTAACCGGAAGAAGGAGGTCTGTCAAAAGTGAATTAATCCATTGGATCTCAGATGTCGCAGAGGCAATGATACAATATTCAGCCTCAGTCAAAGATCGTGCAACCATGCGTTGTTTGGTAGATTTCTAGGAAACCGGATTAGCACCCAAAAAATAATAAATGCACCCGTAGAATACCGATCATCTAGATCTCTTGCCCAGTCCACATCAGAGAAACCATGAAGAGTAAGAGGTATATTCATAAGAAGACGAATGCCAAGATTCCTAGTACCATTGAGATATCGAAGTAGACGCTTCACGGCGCCCAAATGCATCTCTGAAGGAGCATGTATAAACTGTGAGAGCTTGTTGACTGCAAAGGAAATTATTGGTGCAAGAAGCATCAGACGATCGAACCTGGATTTTGATAATGACAAAGGGTTTAAAGTTAAGGTTACTTGTGTTGGACCCCGTGGGTATTTTGATGTGATCAACCAAGTTAGTTAGGTTCTGTTTTGTTATTTGATCCATGTGTCTAAGTGTGCATGAACTTAGGAGCGCAGGAAGTCAAGCGGAAGACGCAACTAGCGAGAAGGACGACACGGGAAGGGAGCCGACGGGCTTGGTGCGTCCGAAGGACGAGAGAGCTGCGGAAGAATACACCGGTGGACGAGAAGAACATGCACGGCGTTCAAGGGATGAGAAGTCAGGTCGGAAGCCTGCTCGAGGAAAAGGCCGGGAATTGGGTTCGGGTGAGCCCTATTCCGGTTGGTCGCAATCACCCAAGCTATCGGCGCATCGGAAGCTAAAAGGAAGTAAAAAGGAGTTGGAAAGCTAGCTGGAGGCGCCTTCAACGAAGTGCTGAAGTTGAAGGTGCCTCCGCTGCCTGCACTGTCTGAGGCACCTCCATTGCCTTTGAGGCGCCTCAGACCTAGTCTGAGGTGCCTCCAAGGCTGTTTGAGGCACCTCAGACCCATCCAAGATGAACGTTTGCAATCGGATAGAGTTTTATCCGGTTAAATCTTTTGAGGCGCCTTGAACCCCTTTTAAAGGCGCCTTAAACACTCAAGATAGATTTTCCAGGAGCTATATAAAGGCCCCTGGTGCTAGGAAATAATCAATCAACTCAGTATCAAATTCCTAGCAACTTTTGTACTTTCTAATTGTGTAAAAGGCTTCTCCGCCTTCAGAGAATGAGACGTTTCTAGTGCGCTGTTCGATTGCCTTGGATTAACAACCCCCTTGGTTGTAACCAAGTTAAATGTTTATCTCTATTTATTTTCTGTTATTTAATTTATTTTGTTTCTATTATTTTTGATTTGAAAGAAACGATGAGGGTACTTTTCATTTGCAGAAAATTCACCCCCTCTTGTCGGCTCCGCTGTACCAACAAGTGATATTAGAGCCCGACAGCCTCAGAAGGACTAACTGCCGACTGAAGCACAAAGATCAAGATGATGGCCAGAGCAAACATTCATCCCCCAAAATTCAATGGAGACTTCGCAACGTGGAAGCGTCGTATGGAGGTATTTTTTAAAATGAATTTTGACATTTTATTAACGATGAAATATGGTTTTTCAGTCCCAAAAGAGAAAGAAGAGTACCAATAGACGAAGAAGGAGCAAGCTGATTTCGTGGCCAAGGCGCGGAATTCCACCTGCTCAGCGTCCTGCCACCCCAGGAGGTAAGTCAGATCGGAAGCTACGACTCCGCCAAAGACCTCTGTGATAAATTCCTGGAGCTCCACGAAGGCTCATCGGAAGCAAAGCTAGCAAAGTGGGACATCCTCCGGACTCAGCTGACGAATCTCCGGATGAACAACGACGAGAAGGTAGCGCAACTCCAAGCGAGAATCAAGGAGCTGATAACGCAACTGACAAATCTCGGCGAATCGGTAACGAACCGAGATTCCATCCGGTATGCGCTAAACGGCTTCCCAAGAACTCCAGAGTGGGCATCCTTAGTAGATGCTTACTACATCTCTAAGGACCTTGAGGTAAGTAGTTTAGAAAATCTATTCTCTACATTTGAACTTCACGAGTCTTGAATCGTAGAGCCTAAACAAACGGAGAAGACAAACCTCAATGTTGCCCTACAAGTTGAAAAGGACGATCCCGATTCTGGAGTGTCGATCGACGAAACTGAAGTGGCTCTTTTGGTAAGAAAATTAAATAAATTTATTAAAACTAACAAATTTAGATCGTAGTCGAAAAAGCATCAATGCAATAAAAGGCCGGTTCGATGCTACAACTGCAATGAGGAAGGGCACATCAAGGATGACTGCCACAAATTAAAGAAAAAGGACAAGTCTCAGAGACCGACATCCACTAAACGCAAGAGTCTGAAGGCCACTTGGGATGATTCTTCTTCTTCTGAATCAGAAGTCGAAGCCTTCTCAGGAGTAGCACTGATGGTCAACCATCTCTTTGAAGATGACTCAAGCTCAGAGATGAGCATAGATGAAGGGGGAGGATCCTCAGAAGAAGGAGAAAGCTGCGACGAAGGGGGAGTATCACCAAGTAAGGTACGTGATCTCACCCCCCGCTCAGTCCTTTCAATTTATCAAAGTGCTTACGAAAGATCTAGCAAAATTAGAAAAAAAAATGCTGAATTGAAATTGAACTTTGTAAAAGCATACCCACTAGAAATGTATGATAATTTAAAATTAGAAAATAAAAAATAAAAAATTAAAAATTGAAATTGAGAAATTGAAAAATAATCATGCATGCTTAAATAAATTTCCAAAATCAAAACTAAGGATTTATGAAAAATTAAATTGGTATATTAGAAAACATTAGGGACAACTTAGGAAAGTTCCTAGAAACTATGTACCTCCTAAGTTTCTAGTTAATCCAGTAGAAAGGAACTTTTACTAGGTTCCAAAATCTTTTCTAGACTATTTTTTTTAAAAAAAAAAATTAAAGCTTTCAGCGAGAAAATTAGATATTAAGATTTCTTTATGAGGCTTTGTCTAAAGAAGTGGTTGTTGCTCCAATAACCAAGAAGGCCTAATGTCTCTCCACGACCTGGAAGCCAAAATATTGGAATAAAAATGTTTAATTAACTTCTGATAAAGCATTAGAATCAGAATTAAATAATGGTTTAGAAAGTTTTTTAAATAAAAAACATTTTTTTGGAAATTCTTCTAAAATATTTTTTAAACTTAGAAAATGTTTTTGGATAAAATTTCTTTTTTAGAAAATTTCTCAAATAATATTTTTGCCTAAGTTAAGATTCCCTCTGAAATTAGAATTTTTTTTTACTTAGAATATTCTTAATTTTTTTTCCCTTAACTTAGAAATTTCTTAAAAATGAATTATTTACTTAGAAAATTATGTTTGTAAACTTGAAAAATTTTACTTAGAACATTTTTCTTGCTTAAAATTTCTAAAAAAATAAATCTTAAAGAGTTTTAAAATTTTCTTTTCTTAGAAAATTCTTAAAGATTATTTTGACTTAGAAATATTTTTTTACAAATTGTTATGAAAATGAGTTATGTTTTAAAATTTTTACTTAGAAATTTTTTAACACTTTTAAAAAAAGTGGCTAAGTTAGATTTTTTTTAAAGAAATCTTAGAAACTGTTTCAAAAGACTTAGAATTTTGAACATGTTTTAGACCCCATTTTTACTGTGATCAAAGGGAGAGAAATAGACACAAGTTAAGGGAGAATTAGAAATATTTTCAAATTGAGTTAGAAATATTTTCAAATTCTGTTTTGAATTTTTGTAACAAGATATTCTTATTTCAAAAATTGGTATCAGAAGCTAAATTTTATGTTACAAATTTATGCTTAAAAATGTTAGTTTAGTAATTTTTTAAAAATTACTACTTGTCTATTTTGCCCTAACTTGAACTTGGGTTGATGCACATTAAAAAGGGGGAGATTGTTGGACCCCGTGGATATTTTGATGTGATCAACCAAGTTAGTTAGGTCCTGCTTTGTTATTTGATCAATGTGTCTAAGTGTGCAGGAACTTAGGAGCACAGGAAGTCGAGCGGAAGACGTAGCTAGCGAGAAGGATGGCACGGGAAGGGAGCCGATGGGCTCGGTGCGTCCGAAGGACGAGAGAGCTGCGGAAGAGTACACCGGTGGACGAGAAGAATGTGCACGATGTTCGAGGGACGAGAAGATGGATCAAAAGCCTGCTCGAGGAAAAGACTGAGAATTGGATTCAGGTGAGCTCTATTCCGGTTGGCCACAATCACCCAAGCTATCGGAGCATCGGAAGCCAAAAGGAAGTAAAAAGGAGCTGGAAAGCTAGTTGGAGGCCCCTTTAACGAAGTGCTGAAGGCGCCTCCGCTGCCTGCACTGTCTGAGGCACCTCCATTGCCTTTGAGGTGCCTCAGACCCAGTCCGAGGTACCTCCAAGGCTGTTTGAGGCACCTCAGATCTAGCCAAGATGAACGTTTGCAATCAGATAGAGTTTTATCCGGTCAAACCTTTTGAGGCGCCTTGAACCCCTTTTGGAGGTGCCTTAAACATTCGAGATAGATTTTCTAGAAGCTATATAAAGGCCCCTGGAGCTAGGAAATAATCAATCAAATTGAGTATCAAATTCCTAGCAACTTCTGTGCTTTCTAATTGTGTAAAGGGCTTCTCCTCCTTCAGAGAAGGAGACGTTTCTAGTGAGTTGTTCAACTGCCTTCGATTAACAACCCCATGGGTTGTAACCAAGTTAAATTTCTGTCTCTATTTCTTTTCTGTTATTTAATTTATTTTATTGCTATTAGTTTTGAGTTGAAAGAAACGAGGAGGGTACTTTTCATTTGCAAGCAATTCACCCCCTCTTGTCGGCCCCACTGTACCAACAACTTGTGGTCTAACCAGATTGATTGAGATTGCAGGAAATTCCTAAGTGATCTTAGGCAAAAGTCCTAGTGGATTCTAGGCGGGTGGAAACCCCTAGGGGTTGGTAACCCATGTCTTAGGAGGCGGTAACCCTAGGTGAAGGAAAGTCCTGGCTGTGGTTAGGCAGGTGAAAACCCTAGGGAGAAATAACCCTAGGTCCTAGGGGTGGTAACCCTAGGTTATGGAAAACCTTAGGGGGAGGTAACCCTAGGTTATGGAAAATCCTAGGGGGAGGTAACCCTAGGTCCTACGGGATGGTAACCCTAGGTTATGGAAAAATTTAAGGGGTAGTAACCCTAGGTGGAAAGTCCTGTCAGTCGGGGGAACCGATCTAACAACAGATAACTTCTCCTGAGAGGAGTAGGTGAGGATACATTCTCCGTTGAGGGAACAGTAGGCGTCGGTTCAACCTAGGGTTTCCAGAGGAAATCTGAAGTTAGAACCGAACAGTCCGAAGGCTGTCAAAGTTATTTATTTACATATTATCTGTAGGATCAATATCGCTAGAAGGGGGGGGGTGAATAGCGCTCGTGGCTAATTTGTTCGTTTTAAAGTAAAACACGCAGTGGAAAAAGTCAAACAGAAACACCAAGATTTTTTACTTGGTTCAAAGCCTGTGGAGATTCCTACTCCAAGGCTCACACTCGTTGAGTGTTTACTTTGGGCAATCACTATCAATTTGAAATATTACAACTTTATGTATAGTTAATTAAATGTAGTAAAATATACCAACTACTAAGAATAGAGAATTTTAAAGCTTCTGGTCGTCAGAGTCGAGTTACGGCTTTGTCGGATTGTTCTTTGAGTAGCACACAGAAGAAGGATTGTGATTTCAAGTGTTGATTAAGCTGTTGCTTGAACTAGGCTTAAATAGCCTATTGAGGGCCCCTCTAACCTCATGGAGGGCGCCTCTAGCCTGCCGAGTTAGCCACGTTGATAAGCTCAGCTTCGCTCACTGCTTATCCACCTGAGGGCGCCTCCAAGCTCCATGGAGGGTGCCCTCCATCCAGCGTCCAGGGCGCCTCCAGCAGCCTTGGAGGGCGACTTCCATCCAGCGTCTAGTGCGGCTTCCATCCAGCGTCTAGGGCACCTTCCATCCTGCGCCCAGGGCTCCTCCAGTAGCCTTGGAGGGTGCCCTTGGCCTACATCCTGTTAGTTAGAGCCCTAGAACCAATAATTTGATGATTGTTGTATGAACTCGTTGTATCATATTCTTATATATATAAAGACATTTGTTTATGGTTATTATGCTTACTTGTATTGGTGTCAAATACTAAGTATAATAGCATCCTTGAGTATAAGGTTCTTACCTATATCAATCGATTGGTTGAATCGATAGTGAGATGATATAGGAAACACTACTCCTAATCATTCCTAATCAAGTATTAACATTCAGGGATAATGTTAATGCAACGAGACTAGCATGTAGGTCAACTCGATGACTTGATCTCACAAGTCATGGATATGGAGATATCAAGTTGACACATGGGTATGCATTGGAGAATGTATACTGAATGACCCGCCATGAGAAAGTATCATGGATCGTTATATGAGTGTCATATACTTTCTCATGTGGCTATTAGTATGACTATTAGTTCTTAGACTTGAAGTCACCATGGTTCCCTACATAAGGAGTTACATACTTTGGCTTCGTCAAACGTCACCCGTAATTGGGTGGACTATAAAGGTGATTACTGGGTATGTAACAAATTATGCGGAGGGATGTGAGTGATGTAGATGGGATCTATCCCTCCTATATGACGGGAGAGACATCAATATTCTTGATAGAGTGAGACCACTAAGTGCATGGCCATGCCCAAATGAGTCAATATGAGATGTTGAGCTCATTTGATTGAGTGAGTCTACTTGGGATTCAAGATTTAGATTGATTAGAGGATGACACGGTCTATGCCTTAATTTGATCAATCTAGATGTCAAGGATAGAAGGACACTTGTCATATATTGTGAAGAGTCACAATTAGTAGTCACAAGGTGATGTTGGATCTCAACATTCTTATAACTTGGGTAGTAATGATGTGTTCCTAGATACCGCTCATTACTTATGCTTCTAAATGGATTTAGGAGTATTGCCAATGTTATAAGAACCTATAGGGTCACACACAAAGGGAAATTAGATGGAGATTATGTTCATTTGCTGAACCTAAAGGATTAGGTTCATGTGATGAACCAAATTGGATTAAGAAGTAATCCAAAGTAAACTAATTGAGTTGGACTCAATTTGGTTCATGTGTTAAATGAGTCTAACTTGGACTTAGACTCATTGAGCTAATTTAATTCAATGAATAGAGATTCATTAAATTAAAATTGGCTTGAACCAATGGTTAGATTTGATCGACCATGAGAGAGAAGTGGTCAAGTTTGACTTGACTTGAGAGGAAGATGAAAGGTCAAGTTTGACTTGACCATTGCCACCTCATTTGTGAGTTGACATTAAGTGGGTCAATGATGATGTTCTACATCATCAAGGTTAGCACATGTGTGTGCCACCTCATGAGGGAGATCAAGAGTTGTGACTCTTGATATCCCATGGAGGTATATAACCTCTTCTTTTGAAGTGGCCGACCACTTAATGTAATTGTGAGAGTTTCATTTTGTTGAGTTAATTCCATCTTCTTCCTCAAGATCTTTCTTCTCTCCCTCTCCTCCACCTTGGCCGAACCTTTCAAAGGTGCTAGCACACCTTTTGTTTGGTTTCTCCATCTCTTGCTTGTGTGGATACACATAGAGGAGTATCTACTTTGATACTCTCGAGATCCGGCGAACCTTGGACGAGCGGGATTAAGTGAAGGGCATCGCATCAAGGGTAAAGCTCTTCTCCTTTGTAGATCTAGTTTAGATCTAGGTCAGAAACTTGTACTCAAAGTTTTATAAAATTTTTATTTCTTCGCACGGATCCGGTGGCGGGGTTTTAGGGTTTCTGCAACGCAAAAAGTGGTTTTTGCGGCCCGAAAAACCCAACATTGGTATCAGAGCCACGTGCGAAGCGCGTACGAGTTTTTGTTTGTATTTTTATGAAAAATATCAGTTCTGTAATATTTTGTAAATTTACTATTTTTATAGATTTTATGGGTATTTTTCTCATAGAAGCGAAGCATAAGAGTTTAGACACTTGTAGACTTCGACTACCGAGAAAATATTTCCGAAACGGCAAGATTTCACCCCAAATCATTTTGGGACAGCGGGCCTGGCGCTGTAGGATCGCTTAGGAACACTCACGATGATTATATCGCGGGTAGGGGTGCTGCCCCTAACCCCGCAAGGGGTTTCGTTCCGCGATTGTGCCCGAAAATCGCTAAATGGGATCGCCAGGAATTTTTACTCATAAAAATTGTGGAAAATTTATAGAAATTTATAGAAATTACATAATTTAGAATTATGTATCATTTTGTGATGGTCATGGCCCAAAGACCCCAATTTGATTGGAAATTGTGTTGTAATTCATATTATGGCCTGCGTGCCATTTTCTGTGATGTGCGTGTTGTACTTGATTCGCGACCTGTGCGTCGTGCCCTTCTATTTATTTATTCCTGTTGTAAATATTTTAGACTTGAATGTAACTTGAGTTTCACCTTTTGTAATGTACAAAATTGAGGCGGTGGAAGATCCACTCGAGACGGAGTTACGAGGAGGGTGCGAGCAACACGAGGTGGTCAAAGGAAGGAGCTTGAGAAGCTGTTGACCTTAGGTTGACCATCCGATCTTCTCATTGGCTTGAGAAGATCATAGTAGGGTCATGAGTAATCACAAAAAGTTTAATTAATTGCTTGTGTGTGTATATGTGATGCATGCTAGATTAATAATTAATTAGTGCCTTAACGATTAGATTAGATCTAAGTCGCGCACATGATGCACCTCCATGATTAGATTAGATCTAAATCGAGTATATGATGATACACATCGACGATTAGATTAGATCTCAATCGCATCAATACGAAATGCCTACCATGCCGTGATACCCATCACTACCTCGATCGCATGTTGTTGTTAAATCTGCCAAAGCAGAGCAACGCATACTATCTTGGTAGGATGCGGAGGGATAATCTTGGTCCCGCCTATCAACGCATGGGTGAGTACAACTCAATTAGATTGAGTAACTAGTTAACTCAATTGGATCGAGTTAAACTATAGGCATTTTTTAATTGTTGGTAGATAGGACAAAATCACGTTTATATTAACTCTTGGGCATATTAGCCAAAGCTAACTCAAGTTTTAATATAAATGCCAATCTTGATCCTATAAACAAGAGTTGCATAGAGATGTAATTGGTAATTAGTTACCTACCGATCATACTAAGTCTTGGGCGTTTTAGCCAAAGCTAACTCAGGGCATAGTATGATGTGGATCTTGTCCCACATGAATTATAGAATTTAGTGGAAGAATCATTTAATTAAAGGCCTAATTAGATGATTAATTGGAATATGATATTTATTTTCCTGCATTTTTCTGTTGTAGACTACCATGACGTCAAATACGAACTCTTTCTCCCTGCGTTCTGTCCTTGAGAAGGACAAGCTCAACTGAGCTAATTTCCTAGACTGGTACAGAAATCTGAGAATAGTTCTTACTCAAGAAAGAAAATTGTACGTCCTGGAGTAGACCATTCCCGAGGCACCTCCTGCCACTGCCACGCGAGCTGATCGTGATGCTTACAAGAAGCATCAAGATGATGCATTAGATGTGTCCTGTCTCATGCTCGCGACTATAAACTCTGAGCTTCAGAAGCAACATGAGTTGATGGGCGCTTATGATATGGTTGAGCATCTTCGTCAACTATATCAAGGACAAGCGAGGCATGAGAGATTCGAGATCTCTAAGGCACTGTTTCAGTGCAAGATGCAAGATGGGACTCCCGTAGGCCCATATGTACTCAAAATGATTGGGTATATAGAAAACCTACAGAGGTTGGGATTCACGCTTGGCCAAGAGCTGGCCATTGACCTGGTCTTGCAATCCTTGCCGGATAGCTATAGTCAATTCGTTCTAAATTATAATATGAACGAAATTGACAAGCCACTGCCCGAGCATGTTAAGAACTGCTGAGCTCAACCTTAAGAAGGTTAAGCCCAACTCTATTATGATGGTTCAGAAACATAAGGGCAAGGGCAAGCCCAAAGGTAAGGGAAAGTCCCAAGCCAAGGGTAAAGGAAAGGCACTGAAACCCAAAGGAGGGGTTGCTAAGGATGCTACCTGCTTCCACTGTGGTCAGACTGGGCATTGGAAGAGGAACTGCAAAGTGTACCTGGAAGATCTTAAGAAGAAGAGAAGTGAGACTTCCACTTCAGGTATATATATTATAGAAGTCAATCTATCTATTTCTTCATCATGGGTATTAGATATCGGATGTGCTTCTCACATTTATACTAATATGCAGGCGCTGAGAAATAGTAGGGCATTGACGAAGGGCGAGGTGGACCTACGAGTAGGCAATGGAGCACGGGTTGCTACTGTGCTGTAGGAACTTATTCTCTATCTCGCCCTCCGGGCTTGTACTAGAATTGGATGATTGTTGTTATGTGCCTGCTTTGACTAAGAATATTATATCAGTTTCTTGTTTAGACAATAAAGGCTTTTCATTTATAATAAAGAACAAATGTTGTTCAGTTTATTTAAATAATATGTTCTATTGTAGTGCACCTCTGATGAACGGACTCTATATTCTAGACCTTGAGAACCCTATCTATAACATAAGTACCTAGAGGTTCAAGTCAAATGACATGAACGTAACCTATCTCTGGCACTGTCGCTTAGGTCATATAAATGACAAACGCTTATCCCAGCTCCATAAAGATGATTTGCTGGACTCATTTGATTTTGAATCATATGAGACATGCGAGTCATGCCTTCTAGGCAAGATGACCAAGACTCCCTTTAGTAGACACAGTGAGAGAGCGACTAACTTGTTAGGTCTTATACATAGTGATGTATGTTGTCCTTTCAATGTCACTGCTAGAGGTGGTTATAGGTACTTCATTACATTTATTGATGACTTCAGTAGATATGGTTATGTGCACCTAATGACACATAAGTCAGAATCCTTTGAAAAGTTCAAAGAATTCAAGAATGAAGTACAAAACCAGCTTGTTAAGAGTATTAAGATACTTCGATCAGATCGAGGTGGAGAATACCTTAGCCATGAGTTTCGTGACTATCTAGTTAAGTGTGGGATCCTATCCCAACTCACTCCTCCTGGAACACCATAGTGGAATGGTGTATCCGAAAGGAGTAATCGTACCTTATTAGATATGGTACGGTCTATGATGAGTCACACAGATCTTCTTATGTATCTTTAGGGCTATGCTCTAGACACAGCAGCCTTCATTCTCAACCGAGTTCCATCTAAGGCTGTAATAAAGACACCATATAGGATATGAACTGGGAGAGATGTCCAGGTGTCTTTTATGAGGATTTGGGGTTGTGAGGCTTACGTTAGACGTCAAGTCTCGGACAAACTAGGACCTAAATCCGACAAGTGTTATTTTATTGGATATCCCAAGGAAACGAAGGGATATTACTTCTACATTCCCAGTCAACACAAGATAGTTGTGGCTAAGACTGGAGTATTTTTAGAAAGAGATTTTGTTTCTAGAAAGACTAGTGGGAGTACGTTTGATCTTGAAGAAGTTCAAGATGTGAACCATAGCACAGAAGCCTCGATGGAAGTTGAACTGGAACCACAAAGTGTTGTGGATGATGTTGTTCCACAAGGAGTTGAGGAACCACAACCAGTTCAAGTAGACCTACCTCTTCGCAGATCTGATAGGGTACGTCGTCAGCCTGAGAGATACTCATTTATCTTGTTTGGCCATGATGACGTTGTGCTCATTGAGGATGAGTCTACCTCCTATCAGGAAGCTGTGATGAGACCAGATTTTGAGAAATGGCTAGAGGCCATGAGATCTGAGATGTAATCCATGTACACTAACCAAGTATGGACTTCGGTTGATCCACCTGAAGGGGTCAAACCCATTGGGCGTAAGTGGGTCTTTAAGAGAAAGATTGACATGGATGGACTTATTTATAAGGGTCGCTTGGTAGCTAAAGGTTTCAAGCAAATTCATGGTATTGACTGTGATGAAACTTTTTCTCCAGTAGCGATGTTTAAGTCTATTCGGATCATGCTTGCTATTGCAGCGTACCACGATTATGAGATCTGGCAGATGGATGTCAAAACCGCATTTCTGAATGGAAACCTGCTCGAGGATGTGTACATGACATAACCTGAGAGTTTTGTAGATCCACAGCATACTGGCAGAGTATGCAAGCTGCATAGGTCCATTTATGGACTAAAGCAAGCTTCTCAGAGCTAGAATCTTCGATTCGATGATGCAATCAAACAGTTTGGTTTCATCAAGAATGAAGATGAACCTTGTGTCTACAAGAAGGTTGTAGGGAACACAATTGTCTTCCTTATATTGTATGTTGATGACATACTACTCATTGGGAAAGACATTCCTTTACTGCAGTCTATCAAGACTTGGCTAGGGACTTGTTTCTCAATGAAGGACTTAGGTGAAGCATCTCGCATTCTAGGCATACAGATCTATAGAGATAGATCTAAGAGATTGCTTGGCCTAAGTCAAAGTACATACATTGACAAGGTACTACTTCGGTTTGTCATGCAGAACTCCAAGAAGGGATTTCTGCCAATGTCACATGGTGTGAGTCTTTCGAAGACTCAAGGTCCCAGGAGAGAGACCGCATGAATCAGATCCCTTATGTTTCAGCCATAGGATCTATCATGTACGCCATGCTATGTACTCGTCCTGATGTCTCGTATGCTTTGAGCATGACGAGCAGATACCAGTCAGATCCAGGTGAAAGTCACTGGATAGTAGTCAAGAATATTCTTAAGTACTTGAGAAGGACTAAAGAATATTTCTTGATATATGGAGGCGATGATAAGCTAGCTGTAAAGGGTTACAGTGATGCTAGCTTCTAAACTGATCAGGATGATTATTGATCATAGTCGGGGTTCGTGTTTTGCATAAATGGTGGTGTTGTGAGCTAGAAGAGTTCGAAGCAGGACACAGTTGCTGATTCTACAACAGAGGCCGAGTATATTGCTGCATCAGAAGCAGCAAAGGAAGCAGTTCGGATCCGTAAGTTCATTATTGAGCTTGGGGTGGTTCCTAGCATAGCTGATCCCATACAACTCTATTGTGACAACAATGGAGCAATAGCACAGGCTAAGGAACCTCGCTCACACCAGCGGACTAAACACATACTACGACGCTTCCATCTCATTCGAGAGATCATCGATAGAGGAGATGTGAAGATTTGCAGAGTACCCACTGAGGCTAACATCGCAGATCCCTTGACCAAGGCTTTGGCACAGAGAAAGCATGATGGTCACACTAGGTCATTGGGCCTTAGAGCCTATACTGATTGACACTAGTGCTAGTGGGAGATTGTTAGTTAGAGCCTTAGAGCCAATCATTTGATGATTGTTGTATGAACTCGTTGTATCATATTCTTATATATATAAAGACATTTGTTTATGGTTATTATGCTTACTTGTATTGGTGCCAAATAACTAAGTATAATAGCGTCCTTGAGTAGAAGGTTCTTACCTATATCAATCGATTGGTTGAATCGATAGTGAGATGTGTTAGGATGTATACTAAAAGTCTAGCTTTTGGTATAAACATTTATCTAGAAATAAGAATCACATTGGTTAAATGTCTATATTTATGATAAATGTAGTAGTTCAATTAATTTATATTGTAGATAACATGGAATGTAGTAGTTCAATTAATTTATATTGTAGATAACATGGTGTGTGGTGTCACACACAGAAGATCATGTTATCAGTTCCTTATAAATTATAAACAGTAGCTCACGACCAAGATGGAAAGGAACAAACCATTGGAAGGTCGTAGTGTAATTAGGTAGTAGTTTATCTTAACTATATAATTACACTAGTACACTTAGAGTATATTGAGTAGGACCATTAGAGGTCGTTTCTTTTATACTGACTTTATAAAGGAACAAAGACCTCAGTTATTATGGAAGTGTGTGCTCTTAATCCTAATATAATAACAATCACATATATTTGATATTTATTTCTTTAATTTATCAATGGGTGAGATTTAGTTCGATAAATTAATAAGCCCGATAAGTTGGAAAATGATATCACTTATAGTGTGTGTTGTTGATTATAGAAGGAAACTGTGTCCTAGTAATCTAGGTTGAGAATGTCCCCAAGAGGAGCTCATAAGGATTGTCATGTTAAACCCTACAGGTGGACTTAGTCCGACATGACGATGAAGTTGAGTGGTACTACTCTTGGAGCTATATATTAATTAAGTGAGTTGTCAGTAACTTACTTAATTAGTGGACATTTGTTATCTTAAACACAGGGAGACTAACACACTCATAATAAGAAAGAGCCCAAAATGTAATTTGGGATTGGTGCGGTAGTTCAATAATAGTTCTCTAGTGGAATGAATTATTATTGATAAAATTAAGTTGTGTGTTCGGGGCGAACACGGGATGCTTAATTTTATTGGGAGACCAAAATCAATTCCTCCTCTCGGTCCCTATCGTAGCCTCTTAATTATAGAATACTATACCCACCTTCTTACCCATCCCATAGGGGCCGGCCAAGCTAGCTTGGAGACCAAGCTAGGGCCGGCCAAAGTTTGGTTCATAGGTGCTTCAAGGTGGCCGGCCCTAGCTTGGGTTCAAGCTTGGTGTGGTCAGCCCAAATTAAAATAAAAGGATTTTTATTTTTTAAAATTTTTCTTATGTGGATAACATGATTTAAAAGAGAGTTTAAAAATTTAAATCTTTCCTTTTATAAGATTTTACAAAAGATTAAGAGAAGAGCTAAATCTCTTTCCTTATTTGTAGATTAAAAGGTTGATTTTAATTTTGGTAAAAACTTTCCTTTTAACCATGTTCATGATTTAAAAGAAAGTTTAAAAAATTAATAATTCTCTTTTATTAGTTTCTACAAAAGATTAAGAAAAGATTTGATATATTTTCTTATTTGTTGATTGAAAGGAGATTTTAATTTTTAGAGATAACTTTCCGGAAATTATCCACATGTTTATAGAAAGATTTAATTTATAAAATTTCCTTTTAACCAATCATGAAGGGATAAAATTATTGGAGAAATTTTTTATAAAATTTCAGGAAGCAAATAAGGAAGTTTTAATTTGTGTTTAAAATTTTTATTTGCTTGGAGATTTGGTGTGGCCGGCCATTATAGTAATGAGAAGAAAAATTATTTTTAATTAAATAAATTTTTCCTTTTCATGGCAAAAGAATTAAGGAAGTTTTTATTTAAATTTCCTTATTTGCCAAGACCAAGGATTATAAAAGAGGAGGTAGAGGAGCCTTCATGAAAAAAAAAACAACTTTTATTCTTTTCCTCCCTCTCTTCCTTGGTTTTGGTGGCCGACCCTATTTCTCTCCTCTCCTCTTGTTGGCCGAAACCTATCTTCTTGGTGGAGCTCTTGTTTGTGGCCGGATCAAGGAAGGAGAAGAAGGAGAGAAAGCAAGTCTCGTCTCTAGCATCCCTTGGAGCATTGGTGGTGGCCGAAATTCTTCATTCTTGAAGAAATTTATTGTGGCCGAAATCTAGAAGAAAGAAGGAAGGTGGAAAGGTGGTTCTCATCTCGGAAGATCGTTGCCCACACAACGTCCGAGGTTAGAAAGGGAATACGGTAGAAGATCAAGAGGTCTTTCTAAAAAGGTATAACTAGTATTTTTCCTTTCCGCATCATACTAGTTATTTTTGGAAATAATACCAAATACAAGAGGCATACGATTCTAGTATTTCGAATTTGTTTTCGATATTGTGTTATTTGTTTTTTTTTTCCCTTGTGATTTGATTGTTCTTTTCGGTTGACCTAAAGTTATTTAAGGAAATTAAATATTAGTTTTTTCCTTAAAAGGCTTTGTCTAGTCGGTGGTGGTTGCTCCCATATCCAAGAAGGCCATGTGCCTCGCCACGTCAGTACTGGAAGCCGATTTTGGAAACTAATATTTAATGAAATTAATAACTTAGGTGATTTGGATCGAACGTGTTAACTTCCGCAGGAGATTCGAGTCTAAACTTAAAAGAACAAATAGATTAAACTTTGGATCAAACGTGTTAAGTTCCGCATGCGATCCAAGTTTAATTTAAAAGAACACATGGTAGCTAGGAAAAGGTTCAGACCTTTGTACAAAATTTTTGTACAGTGGAACCATTAGGTTTTCCGAGTAGCAACCAACAAGATGATATAGGGAGCACTACTCCTAATCATTCCTAGTCAAGTATTAACATTCAGGGACAATGTTAATGCGACGAGACTAGCATGTAGGTCAACTCGATGACTTGATCTCACAAGTCATGGATATGAAGATATCAAGTTGACACATGGGTATGCATTGGAGAATGTATACTGAATGACCTGCCATGAGAAAGTATCATGGATCATTATATGAGTGTCATATACTTTCTTATGTGGCTATTAGTATGACTATTAGTTCTTAGACCTGAAGTCACCATGGTTCCCTACATAAGGAGTTACATACTTTGGCTTCGTCAAACGTCACCCGTAACTGGGTGGACTATAAAGGCGATTACTGGGTATGTAACAAATTATGTGGAGGGATGTGAGTGATGTAGATGAGATCTATCCCTCCTATATGACGGGAGAGACATCGATATTCTTGATAGAGTGAGACCACTAAGTGCATGTCCATGCCCAAATGAGTCAATATGAGAAGTTGAGCTCATTTGATTGAGTGAGTCTACTTGGGATTCAAGATTTAGATTGATTAGAGGATGACACGGTCTATGCCTCAATTTGATCAATCTAGATGTCAAGGATAGAAGGACACTTGTCATATATTGTGAAGAGTCACAATTAGTAGTCACAAGGTGATGTTGGATCTCAACATTCTTATAACTTGGGTAGTAATGATGTGTTCCTAGATACCGCTCATTACTTATGCTTCTAAATGGATTTAGGAGTATTGCCAATGTTATAAGAACCTATAGGGTCACAATCAAAGGGAAATTAGATGGAGATTATGTTCATTTGCTGAACCTAAAGGATTAGGTTCATGTGATGAACCAAATTGGATTAAGAAGTAATCCAAAGTAAACTAATTGAGTTGGACTCAATTTGGTTCATGTGTTAAATGAGTCTAATTTGGACTTAGACTTATTGAGCCAATTTAATTCAATGAATAGAGATTCATTAAATTAAAATTGGCTTGAACCAATGGTTAGATTTAATCAACCATGGGAGAGAAGTGGTCAAGTTTGACTTGACTTGAGAAGAAGATGAAAGGTCAAGTTTGACTTGACCATTGCCACCTCATTTGTGAGTTGGCATTAAGTGGGCCAATGATGATGTTCCACATCATCAAGGTTAGCACATGTGTGTGCCACCTCATGAGGGAGCGAGATCAAGAGTTGTGACTCTTGATATCCCATGGAGGTATATAACCTCTTCTTTTGAAGTGACCGGCCACTTAATGTAATTGTGAGAGTTTCATTTTGTTGAGTAACTTCCATCTTCTTCCTCAAGCTCTTTCTTCTCTCCCTCTCCTCCACCTTGGTCGAACTGAACACTCCCGAACTAAGGCTGTTCATGTTTAATGCATAGCACCACAAAACTGATAGATCGTTTGAAGCGATAGGGGGGGGGGGTTAATATCGCTCCTTTTAAAAACTATTTCTTTTCTTTTATATCAAAGTCGTGCAGCGGAAATAATAAATGAGACACGGTTATTTACTTCGTTCGGAGTCTAGCTCGACTCCTACTCGAAGGCTCGCGGTCCTTGACCGCACCGGTGAGCAAGGCACTATAATCCTTCTTTCCGAAATTCTCGGAAAGAAGTGAATCGTACAATGGAGCAAGATAGTAACACACTACTATCTTGCTTTAAAAGAAATTACAATGCAAGCTTTAATTAAAATATACCGATAACGAAATTGTAGATGGAGCTTAGGTTGGCACTTTAGGATGCAGTAGCTTGCTGAGCTGATGAAGATGAGCTGTTAACAGAGCAGGAATTTTTTATCAGAAAGTTGTGTTCACGCTTCTGGCTTCGAGCATGTTTTATAAGAATTTTGGACGTTCGGTCGACCGATCCCTCTGTTCGGTCGACCGAACCTGCTCCCTTCCATTCTGGCTGAAGTCCGAAGCTGGCTCGATCTTTTGCATTTACTGATCTTTAATGGTTCGGTCGATCGAACCCCTTTTTCGATCGACCGAACAGTCAATTTCGCTGTTCGTCGAAATCTGCAGAAATCTTCATTAATGGTGCAATTAATTTTGATTGGATCGGTCGACCTATCCCTGAGTTTGGTCGACCGATCAGCCCTTCTTTCCTTTGCTGCTGATCGGTGCTGATGAACTGGCTAGGCTGAGTCATCATGGTTCGGTCGACCGATATTACGGTTTGGTCGACCGATCAAGCTTTGATCTGACTTGGACTCAGTTTGATCTGAACTAATCTTTGGTCTGAGTTAAGCTAGTTCAGTCGACCAATCCTCCTGTTCGGTCGACCGATCAGGCCGAATCTGCAAAACAGAGTTTAAACAATATTCCTGCAAAACAAGTGTTAGCACAGTAATATAATGCATGAGTAATATAGACAGTAGAACTGTCTTGATCTCAACTTGGAAACCTTCCCGGTTTCTTCAGTTGGATCAGCGACCTAAGGTTGTTCCCTTCGGGAACCCGACCTCACTGTCGCTCCTCCAGTTTGTTTACCTCAACCCACCTGCCAAACTCTGATCTTCCAGATCTAGTTTGGACTTTTCACTTAGCCTTGATTGGCTCCCCAGGACTTTCCTTCGATCTTCGGCCCTCCAGACCTCTCGATCATACCACCAAGCATTGGGTCCCCTTGACCTGCTTGGATTTGCACCTGGGTTCCACAATCTGCTAAGACTTTTCTGCCTAGCCTCCAGCTTGGGCTTTCCCGGTTGAGTAAACATCCTGCACACTCAGTCAACTTGTTAGATCATAACAAGACTTAACTTGAACCTTTGACAACATCAAAACTCAGGTTTGATTCTGGTGCAGCTTGCACCAACAAAAACTAACAGTAAGCTCCTCTGTTCGTGCTAAAGCCTGCTGGAATTAAAAAGAAACTATGTAAAGCTTGTTTCATTTGTTCAAAGCTTATACTTTTATACTTCAAAATAATGATAATTTCCTCTTGGGCCCAGGCGTATTACCAAACCGCGCTCCCTAATAGAGACTGGGGTGGTGAACCACCAGTCCAACGAGGGTGAAGACCTTGGTCTTACCAGGGCCGAGACCTCGGAACCGGTCACCTGGATTTGTTTAACGACAACCTCGGAAGTCGGGTACTAGCCTTTTCAAGTAAAATACTTGTTACTTGTTAATACTTCTAATAAAAGAATGCCTCGGAAATTAAACAGTAAGCTCACAAGGGTTGTTCATATTCATTACATAACACAAACCAAAACCAAGCAGTAAGGGCAAACCTAAAACTGAGATGCTACATACATATATGTCATTTCTGTTCGCCACAGTAACAACGAAACTAAGACCACCTGCTAAAAATCTAAGGGGGCGTTTGGTTTGCGTTTTCTAAGCTGTTTTCTATTTTCATTTTCTGAGAAAATGGAAAACGCGTTTGGTTTGCGTTTTCCACATTCATTTTTAAGAAAATGTGAGAGCGTTTTCTAAGAAAACGAAAAATGCGGAAAAGTCATTTTCTGAAAAACGAAAAACCCCCTAAACTATTTCATGCTCATTGCCTGGCAATAAGACCGAAAACTGCAAGGCTCTATATGAACCGATCATGCCCATTAAGGTCACAAACAGAAAAATCTAAATCAAAATCTGAAATACTAATTACAAGGCTGAGGAATCTAACCCGCATGCCTAACCTTTACAATTTATTTAGTTTCCTTTGAGATTATCGGTAGCAAGCTCAAAAGCAACCCTCTTTACAGCATGCTTCAAAAATAAAGAAGGAAACAATGATCCGAGAGCTACTCCTACTGCAGGTGAGAAACACTTACCTTTGTTCTTGGACTTACAACCGAAAATCGGCTTCTAGGGTTTTGGAGACTTGCAAATTTCGGCAACTTCTTCACGTCTACGCGTTCTCCTCGACAAGGTGATCACGATGGTGTGGAAGGCTCTCGGAGATCACCCTGGGCCGGTCACCGGAGAGAAGCCCTAGCTTCCTCTTTGGTTTTCGCCCAAGTAGAGGACGCCACATGAAATCAGGGAAGGAGAAGTTTTAGTCACGAGAGAATAAAACCTAAACTTCTCTCTTAACTTATTTCCCTTTATACTTAAGATATTTCTGTTATCTACTACCGCTTAAGTTTACTTTCGCCTGTTATTTGATCAGCACGACCCTGTTGGGTTCTTGGTCATCCAAAACAATTTATGACTTTGCTTAACTAGAGGTTTCCGGTTCGATCCTCGGCGTGACCTCTTTTTGCCTCAACTTTGTTTCTTTTGGTAAAAATACCAAACGAAATCCGAAAATTACATAAAAATAATCAAAAAATTTCTAAAAATTTTTAAAATATTTCTAAAGCATTTCTAAGCACTTTTAGAACTCGTGATAAGGAAATTTGGGTTGTTACAGTTTCGTTCTTTTGGTTTTTCTTATGATGATATCTAGACGATGTTGTAGACTTGTTCTGGTTTTGACACTTGGATACTGTATGGTTTTTGTTTTATTTGTCGATGGATTTTATTTGAATTTGTTCTGCTACATGCCTGTCCAGACGGCAGAAGAGGTGAGTTTGATTTTATTTGCGTCGTGATTTGAACTTTATGGGTGTAGTTGAGTAAGATTTTTGAGATGGTTTTCCTTATCGTTGTATTTGTTTAGTTTTTACTATTAACTGCGTGGATGCTTGCTTATTGTACTTTTATGTTATATGTATGTTCCGGCCGTGTTGGCCGAGGTATCTGGATGATGTAGTAAAGTTTCAGATTATCACCCGTACAGAGGAGATGCTGTCGAAATTTCTTCTGGCAAGGACTCTCTCGAGACATGACACCACATATGTAGATTTTTAAATTACGTATGTATGAAATTTGATATATTCTGATTTTAAATCCCGAATTAAAAATTATACCTTGTTAAATTTGGATTGATCATCAGTTAAGCTCATTAATACGCTCTTGAGGATTTTCATTTAATTGGCTCGTTTCTTAAAAAAAATCTAAATAATTAGTGCAAATTGTTATTATTTTTTCTTTAATTTCTTGATTCTTATATGTCAAATTATTAAATAAAAATAATTATTTGAAATCAATTAAATTAATCTTCTTTTAAATTGTATTCAAATAAATGAGGAAGGACAGCTCAAAAATAATTCTTTCCTTTACTCTCCTGTGTGTGTAGATATATATATCATAGTATTTTTTTAAAAGTAAAATTGACCAAGATTCAACTTAATTAGCTGGCATAATCAAATTTAATTATTCAAATATAATATCTTTCCCATAGCTGGCTAATACAACTTGACTAAATAAAAGAATACAATTGGCTTTTTATTAAAATAATATGACTTGCCGACTAAAATTATACCACTTAGTTTTTATTTTATTTAAAACCAGCTTGTTGTATTAAAATAACACGAGTTGACCAAATGAAATAATTCACCTAGAGTTTTTATTTTATTTAAATTGGCTTATTAATGTATTAATATAATACGCTTGCATTTGTGTTCATACTCGTAAGAAAATAAAATACCAGCCATTCCCTTTTGGCCAGCTGGTGGCCACCGGCAATGGCGGTGTAGCCTGTCCGAACTACAAATAACCTCCCAAATATAATATTTTTTCATTTGAAAATTTAAAATTAATACAATAAACAAGTAAAATTAATTTAACAGGTAGCTGACCCCGGGTTACAACCCGGATAAGCTGATACCTGATTTTGTCCATGGCCATTGGGCTCATAAGCAAATTGCAAGCTAATGATAGGAGTTATCTGGGAAAAAATTTCTTCTAATTTTATCTTGTAATCATTTAACAGTTGATTATAAATTGATTTCATAATTTATTTTTTTTCATATAATTCAAAAATGAAGTATAAAAACCGTATAAGTCTAAAATAAATATAATCAATTTTATTATAATTAAAAATTTAATTATGATGATAAAAAATGATTTATTTATTCCATGTCTCTATCAATCTGTTTCTAGTTGAACATATATATATATATATGAATAAAAAGAATAGAGATCCAACTATTAATAGAGATTCAATCTTTTGAATTTTATGATAATAATACATCATGGGCAACTGTCGGGGGCTACAATTAAAAGTTCATGAGTGGAGGCCACGAGGCCCAGCTGTTAGCCAGACTTCTTGGGTGCATGGCAAGGTGCATGAGTGCATGTGCTTCCTCTCTCTTAGTAATGCAAGCTACTTATTGCGGATGTCGGTGTATTATTTAGATTGACTTATTGTATTAAAATAATACGACTTCACTTGTTAATTATTCATTTATTTATTTATTTATTTATTAATTATAGGTAAGCTTATAAATGCTCAACTGATGCTAGCCACAAAATTAAGAACACAAACTGCAACGAACAAAACACCAGTCGGAGTTGAGATTGGCAAAGGCAGATAGCTATCTCTAGATATGGAGGCTGCTTTCATCTCCTTGCTGATCAACAAGCTCGCCCAAGTCGCATTCAACCAAGCGCAGAGCAGATGCTCTCAGATACTGCTGCAGCACACAACTCCACCGTTAGATCAGATTCACGCGAGAGTGAGACGAATCACCGACGAGTTCATAGTGATGAAGGCTTTCCTCGAAGGTTCTAATTGGTTCACTATTGCTGCTACTAACAAACCACTCGAGGCTTGGATCGAACAGGTGACACCATTTCCTTTACTTCTATGATCACTTTTATTCCTCAATGCATGCATTAGTTCTCAATATTCTTTTTGTTTATTATACTTGCTTTTTGAGGAATTCAATCAAACAATTGGTGCCATAAAAATAAACACCAAATTAAATTTTTCATGAATTGTGTATTAGGTGAGGAAGGTCGCCTTCGAGATAGAAGACATCATCGATGAATACCTTTATCTGGTTGGAAGACAACGGGAAATGACATGGAAGAATTATCTCATGGCACCATCTGACCTTTGTTTCAATCTTGCTAAGGCTTGGCGTGGTATTGATTCTCGGTTAGAAAAGATGGAGAAAGATCTTTCTGAACTTTCAAGCAGGAGAGATCGATTTGGTATAACAATAAGTGGCAATGAGGATGGAGTGAAGAATTCAGAAAGAGACACACATCATTATCGGGCTTATTCACCCATGTTAAATGATGAAGATGATTTAGTGGGGATAGAAGTGAACAAATCTAAGTTGCTTTCGTGGTTGACTAATGCTGATACTTGCAGGAAGATGACAGCAATTGCGGTGTGGGGAATGGGTGGCCATGGGAAAACTACACTCGTTGCAAATGTCTATCGCAATAATACCGTGAAGAGTCACTTTGATTGTCAGGTATGGGTTACAGTCTCACAAACTTATAGTGTACTGGAAGAACTCCTAAGAATAATGATCAAGGAAATCTTCAAGGGAAAAGAGGATCTTGTCCCAAATGGTATCACTACCATGCAACGATTAGAGTTATTTGACATCATCAAAGAAAGTTTGCAACTAAAGAGATATATAATTGTGTTAGATGATGTTTGGCATGTAGACTTGTGTAATCATATTAGTCGTGCTTTTATTGATAGCAACAATGGAAGTAGACTAATTATTACCACTAGAATGCATGAAGTAGCAAGGATAGCAAGTGATGAACATATCATGAAGCTGCAACAACTTAATGAGAAAGATGCATGGACTTTGTTTTGCAAGAAGGCATTTCGAAGAGAGAACAATAAAGATTGTCCAAAAGAGCTTGAGGATTACATCGGTAGGATTTTGAACAAATGTCAAGGCTCACCATTAGCTATTGTAGCAATTGGCAGTTTATTATCATTCAAGGAAAAGAGTCAAACTGAATGGAAGAAAGTCTATGATAACCTTCAATGGGAGTTTGAAAACAACCCTGCGCTAGATAAAGTGAAGAGTATTCTCAACCTGAGCTTCAATGATTTGCCTTACTATTTAAAGAATTGTTTTGTATATTGTAGCATCTTCCCTGAAGATTATCTAATAAACCGGAAGAAACTAATCCGATTGTGGGTAGCTGAAGGATTTGTGGAGGCAAAGAGCAAAAACAGATCAATGGAAGAGGAGGCTGAAGGCTATCTTGCTGAACTTGTGGATCGGTCCATGCTTCAGGTGGTTAACAGAAATGCATTTGGGAGACTTCAGACTTTCAAATTGCATGACGTTGTAAGAGAGGTAACACTAGCAATATCTAGAAAGGCAAAATTTAGCATGATTCTTGATGGTTCACAATCAGGTTTGGACTTTCAAACTCGCCGCCTTTCCATCCAAACAAATGATGAATCCCTTGATTTAGATAGGAGCCTGAGCCTTTCACAACTTCGCTCTTTGGTTATGTTATCAACTTGCTATTCTAGTTCAGATTCCCTAAGAGCAGTCTTAACTAGTTTAAAAATGTTGAGGGTGTTGGAGCTGGAAGGAACTCCAATCTCCAACTTACCAAATGAAATTTCAGCCTTGTTTAACCTTCACTATTTGGGTTTGAGGGGTACAAAAGTGGAAAAACTTCCCAACAATATCCAAAAGTTCCAGAGTTTGGAAACACTTGACCTCCGTGGTTCCAATATAGTGAAGCTCCCACGTGGTGTGACACAATTGAAGCAACTTCGTCACCTACTTATGTTTGAAGGTGAAATTGAATTTGGGGGATCAACTGTAGTTGGATGTGTTCCAACTCTCAAAGGGGCAGGGCAGTGGAAGAACCTACAAACCCTCAGACAAGTTAAAGCAAACAAGAACCTTGTACAACAATTGGAAGACATGAAAGAGCTCCGAACATTGGAAGTTACAGAGGTGGAATATGCCCATTGTCCTCAGCTTTGCACCTCATTGACTAAGCTGGCTAAACTTCATAGTTTATGCTTGTCTGCAAGGAGTGAAGAACAGCTCAACTTTGAAATATTAAATTCTCCACCTCCTCCACTTCAGAAGTTGACATTGTCGGGTAGATTATTTGAAGGGAAAATGCCTAAATTTATTTGCTCTTGTGAAGAACTCACATATGTGCAACTGATGTCGTCACATTTAATCGAAGATCCACTTCCTTCACTCGGACAATTGCATAAACTAGTGGAGTTAACATTGTGGGAAGATTCATATGACGGACAAAAACTGCACTTTAGAACAGGTTGGTTCCTT
The DNA here is from genome assembly GCF_018446385.1 of Zingiber officinale. Lineage (NCBI taxonomy): Eukaryota > Viridiplantae > Streptophyta > Magnoliopsida > Zingiberales > Zingiberaceae > Zingiber > Zingiber officinale. The sequence goes on along the minus strand of NW_024589969.1, from coordinate 28,176 downwards.
AATCTTAAGGTGCTTTACTTGGAGACTTTGAGGAACTTAAATAACATTGTGATAGAGGAAGGTGCCATGCCAAATTTAGTTAAGCTAATAATGAGTAGTCTTGGAGAATTAAGAATGATCCCTCCTGGTATCGAGTTTCTCACCAATCTCCAAAGTCTCGAACTATGTGCCCTACCTGAGGAGCTAGTGGAAAAATTAAGAAATGACGATGACAACGAAGTCCTACAAAGAATTGGAGGTACTCGAAATGTTGTTGTTGATTCAATAAGCAATTAAAATATGTTTTTTTTTTTTTATATATTTGTTCATGTATAAAATAGCCCTAAAGGGAATCAGCCAGAATTTGAAAGAAAATATTTATTGAGTCTTGTACTATGTATATATTTTGTAATATTATAAAGTCAATAATTGAATTACTTGTTCATGATTTTTTTTTAAAAAAATAGACGCTCTATTGACTTTTATCTATCAAACTATAAAATAAGAAATTATTTACGTTGCATACTAATAAGAGAATTAGTTCTAAATTAAATAATTATTTAGGTTGATATCTGATCCATCAATTTGTAAGATTCTGGATTTATAATCATTTTTTGCCTATTTCACAATAAAATTTTCTTAAGGCATGAAAATTTATTTTCCTCTAATTATCTAATATTTCATTAAAAAATGTGTCCAAGATTTAAAAAAATCAACAAACTAAAAACTAATATCTAATTAATCACATTACTACGTCGACGTCCAAATGATTAAAATCAACATTTCAAACAATGCTTATCATGAATTCAAGTACTCTCTAGGTTTCTCATGTTGGATAAATGTGAATGGAGAAAAGATAGAAGAGATATAAAGTTCTATTATGAATGAGATTTTAATGTATATTGGGAGTTTCGAGATATATTAGTTGGTTCATGTTGATTTATATGTATTGATGATGTGAACAAATACACGGGAAGAGTTTCTCTTTCACGCACAGATGTGCAGGGGGTGGGGTGTATCTCTAAGTTGACTTGTGTGCAAAACACGACCTGTATGCATCGAATGTCAAACCGGTTGGGTTACAAGTTGTTCAACTAGAACAACTAACATTTTGTCACATACATCTTTTTATTGTTTATTTAAGTGTGTAACGGATATATTAAATTATGAATTAATACATAATGTAAACAGCTGAATGAAACGTGGGTGTTTCACTACTCGGCGAATAATGATCATTAATCGATCATTAATATTGCCTATTGGTCTGAGCTCACTCGGCGTTTCACTACTCAAAGAATAACTACGATCACAAGCAAAATACATACAAACAGAAGCTCTCCACCTTCATTCCCCTCCTCCTCTGTGATGCATCTCTTGCTCGACGGATTACTCGTGGTAGTAGTCGAACCTCTTAGTTCGTCGTGATCACCAGTGCTACCTGTGGGCGCCAAATCCCAAACCGATCAGGGTAAAATTTGTCCAAGTGAAACAACTAACATTTTACCACATAAATCTTTTTACTATTTATTTAAGTGCATAATGGATGCATTGAATTAAGAATTAATGCAGAATATAAACAGCCAAATGAAACGTGGGCGTTCCACTACTCGGCGAATAATGATCATTAATCGATCATTAATGTTGCCTATTGGTCTGAGCTCACTCGGCGTTTCACTATTCAATGAATAACTACGATCACAAGCAAAATACACACAAATAGAAGCTCTCCACCTTCATTCCCCTCCTCCTCTGTCGTGCATCCCTTGATCGATAGATTACCCGTGGTAGCAGTTGGGTACCTCTTAGTTCGTCGTGACCACAAGTGCTTGGTGCACATCACGGTTAACCATTGTATCTTAGGAAACAGATGACCTGAGAAAACCTCGAAGTACAGCCGGAGGTGGGGTGAATCTGTATCAAGGAAATTGCGTCCGTCTCAGGCCTCGGCCTCTTCGTCTGCTCGGCTGCACGCCCGTCTGGCCGCACATTCGCTCAGCCGTTCACTCACTCAGTCTCTTCGTCCTCTCGGCTGCATGCCTGTCCGGCCGCATGCTCGCTCGACTGCTGAATCGCTCAACCTCTTCGTTAGCTCAGCCTCTTCATTCGCTCGACCACTCATTCGCTCGATTGCTCACTCGGTCGGCCTCTCTACCCACTCGGCTGATCTGCCTGCTCGACCGCACTACCCAATCGGTTATTCTACTGGTCGGCCATTCAGCCTAATCGGTCTGTTATACTGCTCTGCTCGCTCAACTACACTGTTCGGTCGGCCGCTTCGCCCGTTCGGCCTTCCCCACCACTCGACTTCTTAGCCACTTGGACTTTGGCCCTGCTCGACTGATCTGCCAGCTTTGCCACATGTCGGCTCTGCCTCATGACTCGCTCGACCGATCTGCCCACTTTGCCAATCTACGGTATGCGTTCAACACTCACTATAAGAAAATCCTTATTCAACAATACTTAAAAGATAATGGTTTTATACCAAAACCGTTGGTATCTTATTGTCTCTGTTAGGAGACCTATCCTTTTCAAGGTAAACTTGTGCGATTTTGTGTCAAATATTGTGTTTTAATGGTATCTTATGATCGATTGGGTATTCTTCTTGTAGATTCTAGAAGAAGAGAAAAACCTTGGGCTTCACAATTGCTTGATTCATGTTAATTACCATTTTAATAGAGATCCTCATCAGAACCAAATGGCCAGTATAATGTGTTTGACTTGTTCTATTTTTTGGAGGTTTGAATAAAATAGATGCATTTATCTTTTGATAATAATTTACATCTGGTGTATTTTATATTCTCTACCAACAAATTCTTGTGTGATTTCTTTTTTACCTGTACTGAAACTTTTTCCCATTCTTACTTAATTGCCTTGTGTAGATATCCACATACTTTATTCTTACTTAATGTACTTGGTTGGTGTTGTGGTAAGGTTTCTCCGCCCAGAAGGAGTTGCTTGAGTAGCTGGAGTTTGCAAGGGGATAATCCACTGACGGATAGGGATCATCCACCTTACGGACAGCCATGGAGTAGAAACCTTAATCTCCGAACCACGTTAAACAACGTGTAGTGGTTTGCTTTCTTATTCTTGTCTTTAGTTTAACTTTCTACTTGCTTTGTTTGTATTTCCGCTTGTGCACTAACATTGTAGAAAGAAGCAATCATTTAGGGTCAACGTCTATTCAACTCCTCTTCTAGTCGGCGATAAGATCTCCAACAGTTTCTCCATCCTATATTTTAATGTTATACACATTATTTAATAATAAGTCATTCTTTGTTAACTTTGCATCACTTGTGCCTTTGTGCAATTCGATCAATTTGTCTCAGAGCTCCTTGGCATTCTCGAATGGGCCGACGCGGTTAAGTTTTTCCTTAGTAAGTCCACACTGGATTGTGTTTGTTGCCTTCTAGTCGATCTGAGTTTTTTTCTTGTCTTCTGGATTTCATATTTATGGGTTAATGAGTACTTTTGTTGCTTCGTCCACTGACACTCTGTATCTTCGTCGGATGGTGAATCATTGATTGATATCGGTCTTCAGATACACCTCCATCTACTTCTTTAAATACAGAAAGTCATCCCCATTGAAGAGGTTGGGGGGGGGGGGGGGGGGGGGGACGAACGGTGGACCATTACTTTCTGAAAGAAAAACTTAGAAATATTGCCAAGACTTGATCTTGGGATAAGTAGTGTGGAAGATAATTAAAGTATTAAAACTCAATTGGTGTTGCACCAATTTAGAGTATTTTGCAATAATTTTTTTTTTCAAAGAGGTAGTTATACCAATTTGGATTATATCAAAAAACTCAAAACCGAAAAAGAAATATTAAAAGTAAGTTTGAAAAATCATCCCATTGTTTGATTAGTGGTTGCACCAATTCATAGCGGTATCTGCTCTGATACCACTTATTGGATCATAGAGATGCTAGAAGAGGGTAAATATCGTTCATTGAAAATAACGATTTAAAATAAGTTATGCAGTGGAATAAAGAAAAGAAAAACACACGCTAACACAAGTAATTTTTTACTTGGTTCAGAGCCTTCGACGATTCCTACTCCAAGGTCTGCACTCATTGAGTGCTTTTATTGGGCAATCACTAATAGTTCGAATAGTTATAATAATGAAGTACAAGAACTATAATGAAAGGTTACTGACAATAGAGAAAACTAAGTAAAGCTTGATGCCCGATTGTTGGTGGAGAGTTATAGCGTGGTAGGAGCTTTTTTTGGAGTAGCACGTAGGAACGAAAGTTGTAGCAGTTGTTGTTCTGAAGTTGTTGGTCGAAGGCCTTTATATAGGCCTATTTCAGATGCATGGAACCCCTCTCGGCGCTTGGACCATTATTGGCGTGGCGATCTCTTGTCGAAACTTGATCCGTCAAGTTTATCCACCTTCAGGCACCCGGACCCCCTTTGGGCGCTTAGACTATTGATGTGTGTTCGGCCAGTCATCAAGCTCCAACTCAGCTTCAAGATAAAATTTTTGATCAGAGTGCCTAGACCAACTTCGGGCACCTGGACCTCCCGGGTGCCTGACCAAGCCGCCCGGGCGAGGCTAGTCTGAGCGCCCGGACCAGCTCCGGGCACCCAGATCCCTTCTAGGTGCCCAGACATTCTTTTCTCCAATAATCTTTCCTGCAAAAAAAGTGTTAGTCCTGAGGAACAGAAATATATTTATCCTCAAAACAAAGTTAGCAAAATATAATAAGATAGGAGTAGTAATTAAACCCTGTCTTCTCGAGACCAGGATCTAGTCAATGTCTCAACTTAGGTTTTCCAAATGGACCTAAGTTGGACCGACACCTATAGTTCCCTCAACCGGGAATGTGTCTGTAACACCCCAAATTTCATGATTTGGAGTCCTAAAAGACCTTATTAAAATATAGAAATGCTTTAAAAAAATTCTAGAGATTTTTAGAAATTTTTAGAGTATTTTTATGAAATTTTTGGAGTTCGTTTGATATTTTTACCAAGAGGAAAAGGTAGAAAAAAAAGGAAAAAGAATATGTTGAAGTCGGGTTTTGAACCCAAGAGCTCGGACCCGAGCAAAACCGGATCAACCAACTGGGCTAGCAATTGTTGCTTGATTAAATAAAGGAAGAATCTTATTTAATGAGCAGAAGTTAATAACAAGAATTAATAGATAAAAAATTGGTTATAGGCAGGATTCGAACCCACAAGCCAAACTTTAACCCACGCACGCGCTGACCAAGTGTGCTAGCAATCGGTTCTGTTTAGAATAGGAAACAAAATTAGTTAAGCAATAACCGAACTTAAGAATAACCCTAGGTTATAAAAAGAGGTTAAGTTAAGAGAGGATTTATTTCTCTCGATCCCTCTTCCCTTCTCTCGAGTTCGACGGCGCGGCTTTTCTCAGCGAAGACGCAGCGAGCAATCCGGTGTCTCCGGCGGCCGGCCAAGGTTCTCCGAAGGGTTTCTCCACCTTAAGCTCTTCTCGTTGAGGAGGAGTCGTGAGCATGAAGTAGGGCCGAGATCTCAAGCCTTCCGCGAACCCTAGAGCCTCCCTCTTTTCGGTTGTGAGTTCAAGGAGCAAGGTAAGTCGCTACTCACCTGCAGTAGGATAGTTCCGAGATTTCATCTTGTGATGTTTCCTGGATTTTCGTGTGCTAGTGCATGATCTTGTTTTGTGCCGAGAATATGCAGAATTTAGGTTGTGATCTCCTTTGCTCCGAGATTTACTGCTTTGTGATTTGCTTGATGATATATTTATAGCTAACCCAAAATGGTTGTGTTGAAAATAACTTTATCATGCTATGATTTGGATTTTGACAAGCTCTATTGCATAATCCTGTGCAGCCATAACTAGATGCAGTGTAGGCACTCCCTTCACTAGATAAGTTTTCTGAAGAAACTTTGTTAAGACAATGGTATTTGAAACATTGTTAAGCTTCAGCTTCAATCTGCAGATTTAGATTTCAGTTGAACATCCCTTAGTTTTTTCTTATTACCCTACTACTTTGTTCAGATTTAGATTTATGTTTCATTATGTGGATTTAGTTTCCGGTTTGAGCTTACGGTTTAGTAAACTGGTATAGATCATGTTGTAACATGTTTTAAGATCTCTACTGCTCTATAAAAGTATAAGTTTTACAAGGGTATCAAGCTTTAACAGATTTCTTTGTGTTGAATAGCTATGTTGTAGCATTTTGTTTCTCTGAATGCAGCCATAGTAGTAGTTCATATAGGTTTAGTTATTATGCAGTTCAGCATTTTTATAGTTCAGTTTTGGTGCTATTTCTTATACATGATCAGCCCTGTTAGTAGCATTGCAGTTTTAGTTACTTCGCTACTTTAACAAGCATGAACATCCACTCCCTAAGTGTATGCAGTTTCTTTTAAGAATGCAGATTTTTCTTCTTTGATTTATTTCTGCTGTAGCATGCCTAAAGATTTCAGATTTTGTATTCCTTGATTTTAAATCCGTTGTAGTATGTTTGAAGAAGTTAGATATGCTTTCTTTTGATTTGTCTCTGATATAGCATGCTTATAGAAGGCAGATTTTCTTTCCTTTGATTTAATTCTGTTGTAGTATGCCTATATTCTTTTTAAGAGTTTAAGAAAAGTATAAGAAAGATAAAGAAAAGTATAAGAAAGATAAAGAAAAGAAAGAAAAGGCCGAGGCCTTAAGAAGATCCCAAAGTCGAGACTTTAGGGATTTTTGGCACACAAGGTGTCTATTAAAATGCCAAGGCATTTAAAGAAGAAGTAAATAAGCTAAAAAAGTATTTTACTTTTAAGAAGAGGCTAGTACCCGACATCCAAGAGCTTGTCGTTAAACAAATTCAGGTGTCCAATTCCGAGGTCTTGGCCCTGGTAGACCGAGGTCTGCTCTTTTAGGATTGGTGGCTCGCTACCCCAACCTATTAGGGAACGCGCATAAGATGGCTGGGCCCAAGAAGAAGTTGATTATTATTTTGAAGTATTATAAGTATAAGTTTTTGAAAGTTTTACATAAGTATAAAGTATTAAAGAATAAGTCTTTAAACAAGTGGAATAAGATTCAGAAGGTGTTTAGAATTCAGTAAGTTTAGCTTTCTTTATGCTAGCATGATTGTATAGCTTTGCTTTACATGCTTAGTCTTTTAGTATGTTTCTTTTACTAGTAGATGAGCATGAGTAGATTTCCTTTTGAGCATTCAGTTTTAGATTTCAGTATCTCCTCATGCATATCGAGATTTTGTGAGTTAGATAGCGCTTACTAAGCAAATTTTGCTTATAGACTACACTTCCTCTTACTGCAGATACAGGAAGGAAAAGATATAGAAAGGAAGGCGACAAGGTGGCGCGGATGGTGTGTGATGCCAGGACTATGGAAGCCTTGGGACTTAGTTTAGGAATTTATTAAGATTGCCATTTATAAAGAATGTATTAAATGAGTCATTTAGTCTTCCGCTGTTAGTTAATTATATGTGTATCTTGTTTCCGCTATTCATTACTTGCATGATTTGATTTCATTAAACTGCGTGGTGATGTTATTCATTTTTGTGTTTGATATGTGTTCCAGCCGCCTGTGGCTGTGTATATTATGTTATGTATGTCAGTTTAAGGTCACCGGTACAAGGGAGACTCTGCCGAAATTTTTCGGTAGGGTTTCCATGTGATTTTTTATCATACCGGTTAAGTAGAGTTAGTAGTTAAGTAACGGTCATCCTTAGAGAGAGTAGTAGTAAGAAGGGTGGTCGTTACAGTTGGTATCAGAGCAGTTTTCATTCTCCAGCATCACACACATCAGCATCAGCCTTGTCGTCTTCAAGTAAGAAAGTATTTAAGTTTTTCTTTTATGCTTTCTTTATTATTGCAGTATAGAGTATCTACTTATATGTGCTTTAGTAAGATAGAAGTTTTAGTTTTTGCTATTTCTTATATATAGAGAAATGTTTAGAAGTACTTGCTTGTATAAGTTTAAAGTCAAGACTCAGGATTAAGTCAGGTATATTTAGAAAGTATAGTGAGGAAGAATTTATAGAATTTAGACAAGGTGACCTAGCCAAGTGGTTCAGCCTCAGTCAGTGCAGATCTAAGAGGATCTTAGCTATGAGAGCAGATCTACATAGATAGTGGACAAAGAAGTTAAGAGACTAAGAAACAGAGTAGTGCCACTAGGAAGTTAGTTGGAAATGTGAAGACAGCATGAGATAGAAATGTCCAGAATTATTCTAAGTTCGAGGACGAACTTTTTATAAGGGAGGGAGAATTGTAACACCCCAAATTTCATGATTTGGAGTCCTAAAAGACCTTATTAAAATATAGAAATGCTTTAAAAAAATTCTAGAGATTTTTAGAAATTTTTAGAGTATTTTTATGAAAATTTTGGAGTTCGTTTGATATTTTTACCAAGAGGAAAAGGTAGAAAAAAAAGGGAAAAGAATATGTTGAAGTCGGGTTTTGAACCCAAGAGCTCGGACCCGAGCAAAACCGGATCAACCAACTGGGCTAGCAATTGTTGCTTGATTAAATAAAGGAAGAATCTTATTTAATGAGCAGAAGTTAATAACAAGAATTAATAGATAAAAAATTGGTTATAGGCAGGATTCGAACCCACAAGCCAAACCTTAACCCACGCACGCGCTGACCAAGTGTGCTAGCAATCGGTTCTGTTTAGAATAGGAAACAAAATTAGTTAAGCAATAACCGAACTTAAGAATAACCCTAGGTTATAAAAAGAGGTTAAGTTAAGAGAGGATTTATTTCTCTCGATCCCTCTTCCCTTCTCTCGAGTTCGACGGCGCGGCTTTTCTCAGCGAAGACGCAGCGAGCAATCCGGTGTCTCCGGCGGCCGGCCAAGGTTCTCCGAAGGGTTTCTCCACCTTAAGCTCTTCTCGTTGAGGAGGAGTCGTGAGCATGAAGTAGGGCCGAGATCTCAAGCCTTCCGCGAACCCTAGAGCCTCCCTCTTTTCGGTTGTGAGTTCAAGGAGCAAGGTAAGTCGCTACTCACCTGCAGTAGGATAGTTCCGAGATTTCATCTTGTGATGTTTCCTGGATTTTCGTGTGCTAGTGCATGATCTTGTTTTGTGCCGAGAATATGCAGAATTTAGGTTGTGATCTCCTTTGCTCCGAGATTTACTGCTTTGTGATTTGCTTGATGATATATTTATAGCTAACCCAAAATGGTTGTGTTGAAAATAACTTTATCATGCTATGATTTGGATTTTGACAAGCTCTATTGCATAATCCTGTGCAGCCATAACTAGATGCAGTGTAGGCACTCCCTTCACTAGATAAGTTTTCTGAAGAAACTTTGTTAAGACAATGGTATTTGAAACATTGTTAAGCTTCAGCTTCAATCTGCAGATTTAGATTTCAGTTGAACAGCCCTTAGGTTTTCCTTATTACCCTACTACTTTGTTCAGATTTAGATTTAAGTTTCATTATGTGGATTTAGTTTCCGGTTTGAGCTTACGATTTAGTAAACTGGTTTAGATCATGTTGTAACATGTTTTAAGATCTCTACTGCTCTATAAAAGTATAAGTTTTACAAGGGTATCAAGCTTTAACAGATTTCTTTGTGTTGAATAGCTATGTTGTAGCATTTTGTTTCTCTGAATGCAGCCATAGTAGTAGTTCATATAGGTTTAGTTATTATGCAGTTCAGCATTTTTATAGTTCAGTTTTGGTGCTATTTCTTATACATGATCAGCCCTGTTAGTAGCATTGCAGTTTTAGTTACTTCGCTACTTTAACAAGCATGAACAGCCACTCCCTAAGTGTATGCAGTTTCTTTTAAGAATGCAGATTTTTCTTCTTTGATTTATTTCTGCTGTAGCATGCCTAAAGATTTCAGATTTTGTATTCCTTGATTTTAAATCCGTTGTAGTATGTTTGAAGAAGTTAGATATGCTTTTGATTTGTCTCTGATATAGCATGCTTATAGAAGGCAGATTTTCTTTCCTTTGATTTAATTCTGTTGTAGCATGCCTATATTCTTTTTAAGAGTTTAAGAAAAGTATAAGAAAGATAAAGAAAAGTATAAGAAAGATAAAGAAAAGAAAGAAAAGGCCGAGGCCTTAAGAAGATCCCAAAGTCGAGACTTTAGGGATTTTTGGCACACAAGGTGTCTATTAAAATGCCAAGGCATTTAAAGAAGAAGTAAATAAGCTAAAAAAGTATTTTACTTTTAAGAAGAGGCTAGTACCCGACATCCAAGAGCTTGTCGTTAAACAAATCCAGGTGTCCAATTCCGAGGTCTTGGCCCTGGTAGACCGAGGTCTGCTCTTTTAGGATTGGTGGCTCGCTACCCCAACCTATTAGGGAACGCGCATAAGATGGTACTATGCCTGGGCCCAAGAAGAAGTTGATTATTATTTTGAAGTATTATAAGTATAAGTTTTTGAAAGTTTTACATAAGTATAAAGTATTAAAGAATAAGTCTTTAAACAAGTGGAATAAGATTCAGAAGGTGTTTAGAATTCAGTAAGTTTAGCTTTCTTTATGCTAGCATGATTGTATAGCTTTGCTTTACATGCTTAGTCTTTTAGTATGTTTCTTTTACTAGTAGATGAGCATGAGTAGATTTCCTTTTGAGCATTCAGTTTTAGATTTCAGTATCTCCTCATGCATATCGAGATTTTGTGAGTTAGATAGCGCTTACTAAGCAAATTTTGCTTATAGACTACACTTCCTCTTACTGCAGATACAGGAAGGAAAAGATATAGAAAGGAAGGCGACAAGGTGGCGCGGATGGTGTGTGATGCCAGGACTATGGAAGCCTTGGGACTTAGTTTAAGAATTTATTAAGATTGTCATTTATAAAGAATGTATTAGATGAGTCATTTAGTCTTCCGCTGTTAGTTAATTATATGTGTATCTTGTTTCCGCTATTCATTACTTGCATGATTTGATTTCATTAAACTGCGTGGTGATGTTATTCATTTTTGTGTTTGATATGTGTTCCAGCCGCCTGTGGCTGTGTATATTATGTATGTGTACAAGGGAGACTCTGCCGAAATTTTTCGGTAGGGTTTCCATGTGATTTTTTATCATACCGGTTAAGTAGAGTTAGTAGTTAAGTAACGGTCATCCTTAGAGAGAGTAGTAGTAAGAAGGGTGGTCGTTACAGTGTCCTCACGGGATCTCTCCTCCAGTTGCTTACCTCTTACTTACCAAATGCAGTCGCTTGACATACCTTTGACCCACCAGTGTCAGATCCGCAGACCCAACTGGATTTTGGCCGGTTGTCAAGTCCCGCAAACCCAACTGGACTTTTCACTAGATATTGAGTCCCGCAGACCTATCTGGACTTTGCACTAGCTATCGAATCCTGCTGACCTAGCTAGATTTCAGCTTGGTGTCAGGTTCTTCAGACCCGTCAACTCCTATACACTTGGTAAAACAATTAGACCATAAACACTCTAACTTTAATCCATATGTCATTCATCAAAACCTGAGTTTGATCATTAGTGAAAGTTGCACCAATAATATGGCCGCTCTTATTTTTGTGCTTTACCCAAAAAATCACATACCATAGAGATATCTTTTCCTTATAAGTCCATGATGTTTCTCATGTGTTTTCAATATGATACTTTGTTTGTATTCGCAACATTACTCTGAGTCTCCTCGCAAGCATTTCATTACTCTTGACTTCCTCCGGACATCTCCGTAAGCTTCCAATCACCAAAAGGAATTCACATATCTCCACACTACAACAAAATCGCTCATAGAGATCGGTTTTCCACCGGTGTCTATTTGATTTTCGACCGATGTCTATGAAGCCGATGTTAAAAGTCTGTCATTTTAGTCATCGGGTTAAAACCGGTGTAGTATCACTTAACGACACCGGTCTTCGAATCGGTTATTAACCGGTGTAGTATCACTTAACGACACCGTTTCATCAACGGTGTAAAACCGATGTAATATTACTTTATAACACCGGTTTTACATCGGTGGAAAACCGATGTAATATGTATATATTTTAACAACACAGATTTGATTTTAAAACCGACAATAACAAAAAAAAATACACAAATATTCACAAATTGTACAAATATTCTTCATTCAATAATATCCATAAAATACACAAATATTCACAAATTATATAAATAATCTTCTTACAACAATATCCATAAAATACCCAAACATTCTTTTTACATCAAAAGCGATATATGTGACAACATAAGGGACACCATTGACGCAATACCTGAAGAACAAGTGATACACTGCATGCAAAATAGCCGAATAGCATAAGAGCAGAGCCTTTAAGCCAGGCATCCCCTTTCTCAGGACTTTCGAAATGAAGTTGGATCATAGGTGAAGTAACAAAGGCCCCCAACAAAATGACCTTTCCAAAATGTGAAGATCAGGGAACCAGTGATGCAGAAGATGGCCCCTGCAAGCTTGGCCCTCCCTCTTACAGTCTTCAAGTTGAGCTTTTCCATCCTGAGCAAAAAAAGACCAAATATAGAATGATATTTGAATGAACTAAATTCACTGTAAAATTACTTGGAATTAATATCTGAATCAACCTCAGTACAATTGCCAATAAGAAAGTAAAAGCAGGAATGACATTGCCCAAGGCACTGGCAACAGTTGGAGAAATGAGATGGAGTCCAACGTAGTATACATTTTGCTGAATTGTTATACCCAACATAGCAAGAATGAATATTTTTAGCATGACACCAAATGAGAAGTTGGGTCTTCGATTCCTACAACCATGAGATGAGTTTAAAAACATTCAATTTGTAGTCATATATCTTATTCTCAACAATTCTAATGAGACATGCTCCTTGAACCTTTCGAGCACATAAGCAAGAGGAGCCAAGATGAGCATGGCAATAAGGTGCCTGTACACTACGAAGACAAGTGCACTTAGTCCTTGTCCTAATGCAAGCTTGCCGAGGATGCTGGATCCAGCATACGTGAACTGGGACACAATCATATAGAAGTATGGAGCACATGCTTTCACAGAGGCCATGATCTCCTCACCAAATTGTTTGTGACAATTTTTATTGTCCTTGGTTCTTTATAAAGGAAGAAAATCATATTGATTCTGTCAAACAAACAAGTCTAAGATAGACAAATGCTTTGAAAGCTAGGAATAGAAAAAAGATGAGAGAAAAGCAGGCAAACAAGTGCCAACAAGCTACATCAGACTCCTCTAACTGTTGTATCATTTTCTCCAGCAAACAGACAAATAAATCATCTTGTCGACAAGATGAAGACGACTAGGGAGAAAAGCAGGCAAACAAGTGCCTTTATTCTCGTCGACTAGGGTTTCTGGAATTGAACAAGAAGAAGAAACCAGGCATACCTTTGCTATCAATCTCGTCGACATGGCTCTCCTGACCTTTGATTTTGATGCTGGACCATTTTTTGATGAAGGCCTTAGACCATGATCAGATTATACTATGTATAGCCAGCCGTGGTTATATTTCTTCAAATTTATTAACATATAAAGCAGTGATATCTTCTATCCAGCCCTGCTAGACACGCAAGTGATATATAAAAATTCAAAGAAGATAAAAATTGTTCACACACGCAAGTCATATCTCCTCATGAAGCTCTAATCTGGAAAGGTCTGGCTCCCTGGATTCAACTACCATTTTCCAGATTTTTCCACTTCGTAAAACCAGAGGGAACTTGGACAACAATATGCAAAAATTGAAAAGGAAGTTATGAAAAACAATATCAAGATATGTCTGCAGAGCCAGTTTAAGAATGTATACCTTGTGCAATAGGAACGATTGGCCATCCACATAAATAGTTACATCCCCAGCAACGTCCGAGAATATCCTACACAAAACAAAACGACATTTCTTTATAGAGGAAACGCAGCGATGTCACAATTCTAAAGATGCTAAGAACGATACCAAGTCATCAGACTGGCTATTCTCTTTGTCATTGAAATTAAAGAAAGAAAGGCAAAACTACAGGATAATCTCAAGAAACCATCAAGAACCATAAAGATTTGAAGCGAGAAGAAGAGACAAGTTTCAGGAAAAAAAAAGAAGAGGGTTTCACGAAAAGAGCATTTGCAATAGATGTCCTTCAAAACCAATTAAACGATCCATATATAGTAGGAGATAGAGCTAGCGTAAAATGATCCATATAGTCGACCACACCTAGGGATAAGGTTTGGTTGTTGTTGTAAGGTGTAAAAGTGCACCATACTAGCTTTAGTCTTGCATGTCATGCACGCTAAACTTTCCAAACCTACTTGTCGCGCCAACTCAAGACTAGATTAACCTAACCCAGCCCATTCATTTCTAAGCCGACGTGATATTAGGCATGGAATGCGGGCTGGCCACATCTCGCTCAACCCATGCCCATTGCCACTTCTAGGGATTGGCACTTAAAACAATAATGACATTGAAGGTAATTTCTGCCAATTAAAAGATTTATGCTAGTGGATTAATAAAAAAGTATGACAACAATCTCTACCCGTTATTTCAACAGAAATTTGTCATAATATTGGATGGATAAATGACTGCCTTCTACTACAAGTTGGCAAGCTAATGTTATGTTCACGTACGGAAGACATAGCATGTGGAAGAGTTTTTTTCAAAGTTGCCTCAACTACAGCTTGTTGAATGTTCTGTCTACCAATGTAGTTTAGAAGAATATTTTCTGGAACTTTCTTTCCCTGCCGAAAGCCAGGAACCTGTATGAATAAGGTTTTTTATCAGGAATTGCATGGCATCACAACATACTACTTCAATAATGAGTATTCAAGAAGAAAAGGTAGATAAAGGAATTAGAATCTAGTACTAGAGACAGAAGGTAGAAAAAGAGAAGAAGCTTCCAGTGACATTTAAAAGGCCATTTTTACTTAGCATGGTCTTCCCTCAACTTTAGTTCAGCATAGAAATGACTAAACCCCAGTACAAGCAATTCCAATCATGCTTTAAGTGGAAATAAGTAAATAACAGGTACTGGAAAACATAACTGTCAACAAACTTGGATCGGATGAAAAGATAAAAGGGGAGAACAATATTGAATTCCTTGACATTCCAAAGAAAGAAAGAAGAAATATAGATTAGTATATGTCAGAGCCCAGAGGGCTTAGTAAAAGTTAGGTAGCATATGCAAATTTTTCTGATTACTATAGAGTGATAATGATCAAAACAGAAAATGGAAAATAATTTAAGTACAAAATTATCCTACAGATGAATTCCTATTCATCCTGTAACAGTAATAGACCCCTTAAATGACTGCATACTGAAAATAATACCTTTGCCTTCTTAGAAAATTCATCTAAGACTTCTTCGTAACATTCTTGGCTTATTGCTGGAGGAACTTCTACGCTTAACCTAATCTGCAAATAAGATGAGCTATCAGGGAATTGACATAACCATACTTCTTGGACAAATTGATTCTCGTGAACTTGTAGGACTAACAATCGATTGAATGCACTCAGGCAAGGGGAAGAGAGATAGCAAGAAAGCTATAGCCTTGAAGCAAGATTGCCTCTTCATTTCAATTTCCAGATGAACAAACAAACATATTTCCAAATTATACAAGAAGATAGGTAGAAAGTAAGAAAATTATAGCCTTGAAGCAAGACTACCACTTCCACTTGACTATCAGATCAATTAGAAGTAAAAACGATTTAGAAGGTAGAAAAAGGAAAGGTACAGACAGTGGAGTGAGGCCCTTTGGTCTCCGTCACAATGAGGTTGGCTGGCAACCTATCTTTCGTCTTCTGAGCAGCGGAGACACTAACTTGGGCACGGAAAGGCCCCGGGTTTCGCGAGAGAGGTGAGTGAAGGCGCGGGAGGGAAGAGGTGGCGAAAGACAAAGGTTTGGGGAGGGAGATGGGGATAGCAAAGGACAGATTGCAGGAGCGCGAGGAAGAGAGGATGGGCGGGGCGAAGATGCCAACTATCTCCATCTCCAGATGCTCCAGATCCTTCCACCGCCGCACCAGCTCCGGGATTCGAAGGTCGTCCTCCAGCATCAGGTTGTCCGGCAAAGCCAGCGCCTTTAATCTCAGGCATCTGCGCTAATAATCGATGAGCAAATTCGTCGAACAGGTAGTGAGCGATGAGGGCGACGAAACCAGAAGGAGGCGTAGACTCACTTGACAGAGGCATAGGCGAGGTCGTGGATGGAGACGGCAGAGGAAAGGGGGAAGGCGAGTTGGTCGACGACGCCGCGGGAGCAGTGGAGGGCGAAACAGAGGAAGGCGGAGAAGGAGAGGGAGTGGAGGCAGTAGCGGAGCGCAAAGGCGCGGGAGAAAGGGCTCCAGGGCGTGAAATCGAGGGAGCGGAAGTTGAGGCGGCGCCAGCAGCTAGGGTCGAGGGAGGCGCGGTACCAGGACTTGCAGACGAAGGGGACGGCGACGGCGAGATCTCCGAGGGCGAGGCGGCGGAAGGGGAAGAGGGAGATGAGGCTGAGGTTTAGGTTTAGGCTGAGAGAAGGGGCACGATATTGGTTTAGGTTTGGAGGGAATTTTGTGAAGTGTTGTAAATTTTGGCCGGTGAAAAAATTAAATTATTATTTTTGTTCATTAACACCGGGTTTTAAAAACCGCTGTTAAAACCGGTGTCTATTAACAAAAAAAAAGGCGCTCATAGACACCAGCTAAAAAACCGATGTCTATGAGCGAAAATCTACGCTCATAGACACCAGTTTTTAGAAAAATCGGTGTAAAATACTCAAAGACATCGGTTTTTGCTTAAAACCGTTGTTGTTCCACCGATGTCTATGAGAGTTTTTCTTGTAGTGCCATAATGATATGATTTTCTCTACCTTGGTCCTAAGCCCCCATGATTTTATTGTTGGGCTTTACCTAAAAGGTCTTATATCAATTGAGATATCTTTTTCTTATAAACCATGATCTTTCTCATATATTTTCAATATGGGATTTTGTTTACATTCCCAATTCTTAGGCTATGTTTGGTGAAGGGTAATTAACCTTGTAATGTAATCATGATTACATTATAAGATTGATTATTTTGTTTGGTATAATTTTAAACTTGTAATGTAATATAATTTAGATTACAAAAGACAATAAGCTTTTGTAATCTGGATTATAAAGCTAATAGTATGTAATCTGGATTACATTCTAACCCTAAGATTTAATATGTCAAATATATCCCTAGTACATTTCTTGCACCAACCAGTTACTGTCGCAACCGGTCGTCATCGACCGCCAAATGTCACAGGATATTTTTTATCATTTTATAATAATATGAATTACATTTCTTATAAAAAATAATAGACACCAAACAAAAGAAAATAAAATTACTTGGATAATCAAATATTACATACATAATATACAACTTTTTCACTAAATATAATAATATAATATTAATTACATTACATTATAAATTTAATTATATGCCTAATCAATGTAGTCTTAATTATCACCGGTCACCAAAATACTTGAAATAGTCAAAATTGAGAAATGAAACTACACGGGCTTCAGGCTTTAAGGGAGTCGTGATTAAACATTCCACATTGAATTTATAGTCTTCAATTTCAATAAAATTAAAATTTACAATGAAAAATTTAGATAAATTAATAAGTAAATTTATTGTAAATTTTATAAGCTTTTTTTTTTGTGAATATTAATAAACTAAATGCATTAATTCATTTAATTTTATATATTATTTTAATATTAAAGAATAATTTTAAATAAACTTTTAATTATAAAATAGACACAACATATGGATTATACGGTAAGCTAATGGCTTCAAATTCCAATACTATTTTATTAGGTCCAATTCAAATACACCCAAAATTTTGTAAAGATCATCTCTATCTCTATTGTTATGTTAAATTAGTGGATTTTGTTTGTTTTCTAACATGTTAAAGAGAAAAAAAAAAAATGTTATATTGTAGTTCTCAAGAGTTTTATTTGCAATCATTAAGTTAGTGTGAAATAAAGAAAAGACCACGACCATGAAGACGATAAAGGATTAGGTATATTCCAAGTGTTATTATATCCCATAAGTATGAAATAAAAAAAATAATGCTTATTTATGTATGAAATAACCCTAAAAGTGACTAGTGTGAAAGAAAATATTTGTATTTTGTGAAATTATAAAGTTAATAATTGAAATATTTACTTATAATTTTTTTTAAAAAAAAAGTAGTCTCACACTCCATTTAATTTTCTCTATCAAGCTATAAAATAAAAGAATATTTTTGAGTAGAGAATTTTTTATAAATATAAAAATATTATATCTCATAAAAATAATTGCACAATCTGAAAAATAATCAAATCTAGTTAACTTTTATAATATGATTTAATTATTAATTCATATAAATAAAATAAGAAATATAGGTTTAATTTTTTTAAATGAACTAAAAAATATTATGATATATAATTCAATTCAAATATTTATCTAATTAATGAAATATATTATTTTTAATGTATTATAAAAACTAAAAACATTATCATTAACAAGTTAATGATGCAGGATAGCGATTAGACTGTGATCTAGTAAGAAAGGAGATAGGAGGAGAAAGAAAGAAAAAAAACTATCAAACAATAAAATTATTATTCATAACATAGGATTAATTCCTTTAACAGTTATACATGTATTTATATAGATTTTATGACTAAGAAAGTAAAAAAATCTTAATATATTGATCTTAATTTCTATCTTGTGGAAAAAAAAGAAGATCTTTTTATAAAAGAATATTTATGATGAATAGATAATTGTTTATAAATATAAAAAGTATTATATCCCATAAAGATAATTGACAATAGGTAAAATAATCAAATCTAGTTAACTTTTATAATATGATTTAATTATTAATTTAAATAAATAAAATAAGAAATATAGGTTTACTTTTTTTAAATGAACTAAAAAATATTATGATATATAATTCAATTCAAATATTTATCTAATTAATGAAATATATTATTTTTAATGTATTATAAAAACTAAAAACATTATCATTAACAAGTTAATGATGCAGGATAGCGATTAGACTGTGATCTAGTAAGAAAGGAGATTGGAGGAGAAAGTAAGAAAAAAAACTATCAAAAAATAAAATTATTATTCATAACAGAGGATTAATTCCTTTAACAGTTATACATGTATTTATATAGATTTTATGACTAAGAAAGTAAAAAAATCTTAATATATTGATCTTAATTTCTATCTTGTGGAAAAAGAAAAAAGATTTTTTTATAAAAGAATATTTATGATGAATAGATAATTGTTTATAAATATAAAAAGTATTATATCCCATAAAGATAATTGACAATAGGTAAAATAATCAAATCTAGTTAACTTTTTTAATATGATTTACATATTAATTTAAATAAATAAAATAAGAATTATAGGTTTAATTTTTTTAAAAAAAATGAACTAAAAAAATATTATGATATATAATTCAATTCAAATATTTATCTAATTAATGAAATATATTATTTTTACATTTTTAATGTATTATAAAAACTAAAAACATAATCATTGACAAGTTAATGATGCAAGATAGCGATTAGACTGTAAACTAACCAGAAAAGAAACTATAAAAAAATAAAACTATTATTTAGAATAGACGATTAATTCCTCAAACAGTTTTACATGTGTTTATATAAACTTTACATTTAAGACTAAGAAAGTAAATAAATCCTAATATATTAACCTTAATTCCTATCTTATAGAAAAAGAAAAGAGATCTTCAAAGGCTCGGTTGAATACCTAAATGGTGGATTTTGAGCTTGAAAGTTGGCGGTTGTGGGTTTCCTAGTAATAAATGTAGATTTTTAAATTCTGTACATGTAGATTTTACAGAGCATGATTTCGAGTCTCAAGTTAAAAATTATACCTCTTTGAAGTTTCGGTTGATCCTACATTAGTTTGTTGACGATATAATTCATACACCTTATTAATGATCATATGTGGTATATAAATATCATTACAAAGTGAAAAATAGGAAAACACATAAAATACTATAAAATAAATAAGTATTTCCTAATAATAAGTATTTCCTAATACGCTCCCTCAAGATGGTGTCCCAGAAATGACACCAATCTTGCTACAAATAGAAAATAGCTGAGGTCGAGAAAGTGACTTGGTAAGTGTATCAGCCAACTGATCCTCAGTAGGAATATGAGTAACTCGTAGTTTGGAAGCCTGCACCAGATCACGAAAAAAGTGATAATCAATAGTCAAATGCTTCAACCGAGAGTGAAAAACAGGATTAACTTAAAGATAAGTGGCACCCAAATCATCATTAAAGAGCACAGCAGGCGTGGTAACCGGAAGAAGGAGGTCTGTCAAAAGTGAATTAATCCATTGGATCTCAGATGTCGCAGAGGCAATGATACAATATTCAGCCTCAGTCAAAGATCGTGCAACCATGCGTTGTTTGGTAGATTTCTAGGAAACCGGATTAGCACCCAAAAAATAATAAATGCACCCGTAGAATACCGATCATCTAGATCTCTTGCCCAGTCCACATCAGAGAAACCATGAAGAGTAAGAGGTGTATTCATAAGAAGACGAATGCCAAGATTCCTAGTACCATTGAGATATCGAAGTAGACGCTTCACGGCGCCCAAATGCATCTCTGAAGGAGCATGTATAAACTGTGAGAGCTTGTTGACTGCAAAGGAAATTATTGGTGCAAGAAGCATCAGACGATCGAACCTGGATTTTGATAATGACAAAGGGTTTAAAGTTAAGGTTACTTGTGTTGGACCCCGTGGGTATTTTGATGTGATCAACCAAGTTAGTTAGGTTCTGTTTTGTTATTTGATCCATGTGTCTAAGTGTGCATGAACTTAGGAGCGCAGGAAGTCAAGCGGAAGACGCAACTAGCGAGAAGGACGACACGGGAAGGGAGCCGACGGGCTTGGTGCGTCCGAAGGACGAGAGAGCTGCGGAAGAGTACACCGGTGGACGAGAAGAACATGCACGGCGTTCAAGGGATGAGAAGTCAGGTCGGAAGCCTGCTCGAGGAAAAGGCCGGGAATTGGGTTCGGGTGAGCCCTATTCCGGTTGGTCGCAATCACCCAAGCTATCGGCGCATCGGAAGCTAAAAGGAAGTAAAAGGAGTTGGAAAGCTAGCTGGAGGCGCCTTCAACGAAGTGCTGAAGTTGAAGGTGCCTCCGCTGCCTGCACTGTCTGAGGCACCTCCATTGCCTTTGAGGCGCCTCAGACCTAGTCTGAGGTGCCTCCAAGGCTGTTTGAGGCACCTCAGACCCAGCCAAGATGAACGTTTGCAATCGGATAGAGTTTTATCCGGTTAAATCTTTTGAGGCGCCTTGAACCCCTTTTAAAGGCGCCTTAAACACTCAAGATAGATTTTCCAGGAGCTATATAAAGGCCCCTGGTGCTAGGAAATAATCAATCAACTCAGTATCAAATTCCTAGCAACTTTTGTACTTTCTAATTGTGTAAAAGGCTTCTCCGCCTTCAGAGAATGAGACGTTTCTAGTGCGTTGTTCGACTGCCTTGGATTAACAACCCCCTTGGTTGTAACCAAGTTAAATTTTTATCTCTATTTATTTTCTGTTATTTAATTTATTTTGTTTCTATTATTTTTGATTTGAAAGAAACGATGAGGGTACTTTTCATTTGCAGACAATTCACCCCCTCTTGTCGGCTCCGCTGTACCAACAAGTGATATTAGAGCCCGACAGCCTCATAAGGACTAACTGCCGACTGAAGCACAAAGATCAAGATGATGGCCAGAGCAAACATTCATCCCCCAAAATTCAATGGAGACTTCGCAACGTGGAAGCGTCGTATGGAGGTATTTTTTAAAATGAATTTTGACATTTTATTAACGATGAAATATGGTTTTTCAGTCCCAAAAGAGAAAGAAGAGTACCAATAGACGAAGAAGGAGCAAGCTGATTTCGTGGCCAAGGCGCGGAATTCCACCTGCTCAGCGTCCTGCCACCCCAGGAGGTAAGTCAGATCGGAAGCTACGACTCCGCCAAAGACCTCTGTGATAAATTCCTGGAGCTCCACGAAGGCTCATCGGAAGCAAAGCTAGCAAAGTGGGACATCCTCCGGACTCAGCTGACGAATCTCCGGATGAACAACGGAGAGAAGGTAGCGCAACTCCAAGCGAGAATCAAGGAGCTGATAACGCAACTGACAAATCTCGGCGAATCGGTAACGAACCGAGATTCCATCCGGTATGCGCTAAACGGCTTCCCAAGAACTCCAGAGTGGGCATCCTTAGTAGATGCTTACTACATCTCTAAGGACCTTGAGGTAAGTAGTTTAGAAAATCTATTCTCTACATTTGAACTTCACGAGTCTTGAATCGTAGAGCCTAAACAAACGGAGAAGACAAACCTCAATGTTGCCCTACAAGTTGAAAAGGACGATCCCGATTCGGAGTGTCGATCGACGAAACCGAAGTGGCTCTTTTGGTAAGAAAATTAAATAAATTTATTAAAACTAACAAATTTAGATCGTAGTCGAAAAAGCATCAATGCAATAAAAGCTGGTTCGATGCTACAATTGCAATGAGGAAGGGCACATCAAGGATGTTGCCACAAATTAAAGAAAAAGGACAAGTCTCAGAGACCGACATCCACTAAACGCAAAAGTCTGAAGGCCACTTGGGATGATTCTTCTTCTTCGAATCAGTCGAAGCCTTCTCGGGAGTAGCACTGATGGTCAACCATCTCTTTGAAGATGACTCAAGCTCGAGATGAGCATAGATGAAGGGGAGGATCCTCGGAAGAAGGAGAAAGCTGCGGCGAAGGGGGAGTATCACCAAGTAAGGTGCGTGATCTCACCCCATCGATCCTTTCAATTTATCAAAGTGCTTACGAAAGATCTAGCAAAATTAGAAAAAAAATGCTGAATTGAAATTGAACTTTGTAAAAGCATACCCACTAGAAATGTATGATAATTTAAAATTAGAAAATAAAAAATAAAAAATTAAAAATTGAAATTGAGAAATTGAAAAATAATCATGCATGCTTAAATAAATTTCCAAAATCAAAACTAAGGATTTATGAAAAATTAAATTGGTATATTAGAAAACATTAGGGACAACTTAGGAAAGTTCCTAGAAACTATGTACCTCCTAAGTTTCTAGTTAATCCAGTAGAAAGGAACCTTTACTAGGTTCCAAAATCTTTTCTAGACTATTTTTTTTTTAAAAAAAAATTAAAGCTTTCAGCGAGAAAATTAGATATTAAGATTTCTTTATGAGGCTTTGTCTAAAGAAGTGGTTGTTGCTCCAATAACCAAGAAGGCCTAATGTCTCTCCACGACCTGGAAGCCAAAATATTGAAATAAAATATTTAATTAACTTCGATAAAGCATTAGAATCAGAATTAAATAATGGTTTAGAAAGTTTTTTACATAAAAAACATTTTTTTGGAAATTCTTCTAAAATATTTTTTAAACTTAGAAAATGTTTTTGGATAAAATTTCTTTTTTAGAAAATTTCTCAAATAATATTTTTGCCTAAGTTAAGATTCCCTCTGAAATTAGAATTTTTTTTTACTTAGAATATTCTTAATTTTTTTTCCCTTAACTTAGAAATTTCTTAAAAATGAATTATTTACTTAGAAAATTATGTTTGTAAACTTGAAAAATTTTACTTAGAACATTTTTCTTGCTTAAAATTTCTAAAAAAATAAATCTTAAAGAGTTTTAAAATTTTCTTTTCTTAGAAAATTCTTAAAGATTATTTTGACTTAGAAATATTTTTTTACAAATTGTTATGAAAATGAGTTATGTTTTAAAATTTTTACTTAGAAATTTTTTAACACTTTTAAAAAAAGTGGCTAAGTTAGATTTTTTTTAAAGAAATCTTAGAAACTGTTTCAAAAGACTTAGAAATTTGAACATGTTTTAGACCCCATTTTTACTGTGATCAAAGGGGGAGAAATAGACACAAGTTAAGGGAGAATTAGAAATATTTTCAAATTGAGTTAGAAATATTTTCAAATTCTGTTTTGAATTTTTGTAACAAGATATTCTTATTTCAAAAATTGGTATCAGAAGCTAAATTTTATGTTACAAATTTATGCTTAAAAATGTTAGTTTAGTAATTTTTTAAAAATTACTACTTGTCTATTTTGCCCTAACTTGAACTTGGGTTGATGCACATTAAAAAGGGGGAGATTGTTGGACCCCGTGGATATTTTGATGTGATCAACCAAGTTAGTTAGGTCCTGCTTTGTTATTTGATCCATGTGTCTAAGTGTGCAGGAACTTAGGAGCACAGGAAGTCGAGCGGAAGACGTAGCTAGCGAGAAGGATGGCACGGGAAGGGAGCCGATGGGCTCGGTGCGTCCGAAGGACGAGAGAGCTGCGGAAGAGTACACCGGTGGACGAGAAGAATGTGCACGATGTTCGAGGGACGAGAAGATGGATCAAAAGCCTGCTCGAGGAAAAGACTGAGAATTGGATTCAGGTGAGCTCTATTCCGGTTGGCCACAATCACCCAAGCTATCGGAGCATCGGAAGCCAAAAGGAAGTAAAAAGGAGCTGGAAAGCTAGTTGGAGGCCCCTTTAACGAAGTGCTGAAGGCGCCTCCGCTGCCTGCACTGTCTGAGGCACCTCCATTGCCTTTGAGGTGCCTCAGACCCAGTCCGAGGTACCTCCAAGGCTGTTTGAGGCACCTCAGATCTAGCCAAGATGAACGTTTGCAATCAGATAGAGTTTTATCCGGTCAAACCTTTTGAGGCGCCTTGAACCCCTTTTGGAGGTGCCTTAAACATTCGAGATAGATTTTCTAGAAGCTATATAAAGGCCCCTGGAGTTAGGAAATAATCAATCAACTCAGTATCAAATTCCTAGCAACTTCTGTGCTTTCTAATTGTGTAAAAGGCTTTCCTCCTTCAGAGAAGGAGACGTTTCTAGTGAGTTGTTCAACTGCCTTCGATTAACAACCCCATGGGTTGTAACCAAGTTAAATTTCTGTCTCTATTTCTTTTCTGTTATTTAATTTATTTTATTGCTATTAGTTTTGAGTTGAAAGAAACGAGGAGGGTACTTTTCATTTGCAAGCAATTCACCCCCTCTTGTCGGCCCCACTGTACCAACAACTTGTGGTCTAACCAGATTGATTGAGATTGCAGGAAATTCCTAAGTGATCTTAGGCAAAAGTCCTAGTGGATTTTAGGCGGGTGGAAACCCCTAGGGGTTGGTAACCCATGTCTTAGGAGGCGGTAACCCTAGGTGAAGGAAAGTCCTGGCTGTGGTTAGGCAGGTGAAAACCCTAGGGAGAAATAACCCTAGGTCCTAGGGGTGGTAACCCTAGGTTATGGAAAACCTTAGGGGGAGGTAACCCTAGGTTATGGAAAATCCTAGGGGGAGGTAACCCTAGGTCCTACGGGATGGTAACCCTAGGTTATGGAAAAATTTAAGGGGTAGTAACCCTAGGTGGAAAGTCCTGTCAGTCGGGGGAACCGATCTAACAACAGATAACTTCTCCTGAGAGGAGTAGGTGAGGATACATTCTCCGTTGAGGGAACAGTAGGCGTCGGTTCAACCTAGGGTTTCCGGAGGAAATCTGAAGTTAGAACCGAACAGTCCGAAGGCTGTCAAAGTTATTTATTTACATATTATCTGTAGGATCAATATCGCTAGAAGGGGGGGGGTGAATAGCGCTCGTGGCTAATTTGTTCGTTTTAAAGTAAAACACGCAGTGGAAAAAGTCAAACAGAAACACCAAGATTTTTTACTTGGTTCAAAGCCTGTGGAGATTCCTACTCCAAGGCTCACACTCGTTGAGTGTTTACTTTGGGCAATCACTATCAATTTGAAATATTACAACTTTATGTATAGTTAATTAAATGTAGTAAAATATACCAACTACTAAGAATAGAGAATTTTAAAGCTTCTGGTCGTCAGAGTCGAGTTACGGCTTTGTCGGATTGTTCTTTGAGTAGCACACAGAAGAAGGATTGTGATTTCAAGTGTTGATTAAGCTGTTGCTTGAACTAGGCTTAAATAGCCTATTGAGGGCCCCTCTAACCTCATGGAGGGCGCCTCTAGCCTGTCGAGTTAGCCACGTTGATAAGCTCAGCTTCGCTCACTGCTTATCCACCTGAGGGCGCCTCCAAGCTCCATGGAGGGTGCCCTCCATCCAGCGTCCAGGGCGCCTCCAGCAGCCTTGGAGGGCGACTTCCATCCAGCGTCTAGTGCGGCTTCCATCCAGCGTCTAGGGCACCTTCCATCCTGCGCCCAGGGCTCCTCCAGTAGCCTTGGAGGGTGCCCTTGGCCTACATCCTGTTAGTTAGAGCCCTAGAACCAATAATTTGATGATTGTTGTATGGACTCGTTGTATCATATTCTTATATATATAAAGACATTTGTTTATGGTTATTATGCTTACTTGTATTGGTGTCAAATACTAAGTATAATAGCATCCTTGAGTTAAGGTTCTTACCTATATCAATCGATTGGTTGAATCGATAGTGAGATGATATAGGAAACACTACTCCTAATCATTCCTAATCAAGTATTAACATTCAGGGATAATGTTAATGCAACGAGACTAGCATGTAGGTCAACTCGATGACTTGATCTCACAAGTCATGGATATGGAGATATCAAGTTGACACATGGGTATGCATTGGAGAATGTATACTGAATGACCCGCCATGAGAAAGTATCATGGATCGTTATATGAGTGTCATATACTTTCTCATGTGGCTATTAGTATGACTATTAGTTCTTAGACTTGAAGTCACCATGGTTCCCTACATAAGGAGTTACATACTTTGGCTTCGTCAAACGTCACCCGTAACTGGGTGGACTATAAAGGTGATTACTGGGTATGTAACAAATTATGCGGAGGGATGTGAGTGATGTAGATGAGATCTATCCCTCCTATATGACGGGAGAGACATCAATATTCTTGATAGAGTGAGACCACTAAGTGCATGACCATGCCCAAATGAGTCAATATGAGATGTTGAGCTCATTTGATTGAGTGAGTCTACTTGGGATTCAAGATTTAGATTGATTAGAGGATGACATGGTCTATGCCTCAATTTGATCAATCTAGATGTCAAGGATAGAAGGACACTTGTCATATATTGTGAAGAGTTACAATTAGTAGTCACAAGGTGATGTTGGATCTCAACATTCTTATGACTTGGGTGGTAATGATGTGTTCCTAGATACCGCTCATTACTTATGCTTCTAAATGGATTTAGGAGTATTGCCAATGTTATAAGAACCTATAGGGTCACACACAAAGGGAAATTAGATGGAGATTATGTTCATTTGCTGAACCTAAAGGATTAGGTTCATGTGATGAACCAAATTGGATTAAGAGTAATCCAAAGTAAACTAATTGAGTTGGACTCAATTTGGTTCATGTGTTAAATGAGTCTAACTTGGACTTAGACTCATTGAGCTAATTTAATTCAATGAATAGAGATTCATTAAATTAAAATTGGCTTGAACCAATGGTTAGATTTGATCGACCATGAGAGAGAAGTGGTCAAGTTTGACTTGACTTGAGAGGAAGATGAAAGGTCAAGTTTGACTTGACCATTGCCACCTCATTTGTGAGTTGACATTAAGTGGGTCAATGATGATGTTCTACATCATCAAGGTTAGCACATGTGTGTGCCACCTCATGAGGGAGATCAAGAGTTGTGACTCTTGATATCCCATGGAGGTATATAACCTCTTCTTTTGAAGTGGCCGGCCACTTAATGTAATTGTGAGAGTTTCATTTTGTTGAGTAACTTCCATCTTCTTCCTCAAGCTCTTTCTTCTCTCCCTCTCCTCCACCTTGGCCGAACCTTTCAAAGGTTCTAGCACACCTTTTGTTTGATTTCTCCATCTCTTGCTTGTCTGGATACACATAGAGGAGTATCTACTTTGATACTCTTGAGATCCGGCGAACCTTGGACGAGCGGGATTAGCAAAGGGCATCACATCAAGGGTAAAGCTCTTCTCCTTTGTAGATCTTGTTTAGATCTAGGCTAGAAACTCATACTCGAAGTTTTACGTAAATTTTATTTCTTCGCACGGATCCGGTGGTGGGGTTTCGGGGTTTCCGCAACGTAAAAAGCGATTTTTGCGGCCCGAAAAACCCAACAGTGGTATCAGAGCCACGTGCGAAGCGCGTACGAGTTTTTGTTTGTATTTTTATGAAGAATATCAGTTCTGTAATATTCTGTAAATTTACTATTTTTATAGATTTTATGCGTATTTTTCTCGTAGAAGCGAAGCACAAGAGTTTAGACACTTGTAGACTTAGACTATCGAGAAAATATTTTCCGAAACGGCAAGGTTTCACCCCAAATCATTTTGGGACAGCGGGCTAAGGCACTGTAGG
>NW_024589967.1:0-125021 GCF_018446385.1 Zingiber officinale | reverse complement strand
CTGGAAAGGTAAATTTCACAAGCATATATTTGATGCTAAATTACAACACAAAAAATATTAAATTTTTAAATAATTTTAGACTTAGTATCATTTTTCAAAAATGAGGTTTGTCTATCATAGATTTCACTTTATTAGTCATAGAGATGTAGCACCGTCCAAGTGTCAAGAATAAAGTTATCTTAGCTAATATATGTCCACTTCCCAAGATGCAATTCAAGAAAGATAATCATCATATTACCTTATACTATTTACCTCTTTGTAAAAAAATAGTTTTCCAATATATTTTTCTTCCATTTTATAATAAGCAAAGATACTTTTGATAAGATCATGGTTTTGAGAAGTGGTCTAGACCACTTAGGCATTTCCAACAGGCCTCTGCTTCACCTATTGTGTAAGCAGTCATTGTTAGGTGGGTATTTTAAAAATGTAGATAGGTAGACCAGCAATGCATTGATTGGCAAAAGGGTGGGTTCGGTGATAGAAAAGGCTCATTCAGTAGGAGAATGGGAATGATTTGGTGGTGACTTACAAGTCAATCCCTTCTCTTCTCCTTCTCATGCTGAAACACTTTTACACTGAAACCCCTTCTTCAGTTCTTCTCCCTGACACTTCTACACTCAACATCGTCGGTTTTCTCAATTATTCCACACGCCATACCTCTACACAAAAACAGTGTCACCGTTCATTGAAACTCTGCTCATGATGCCTCTACACGCATCAAACCCAATGTTATCACCACTGTGACTACATCTGCAACACTTTCAAATCCACAGCGTTGAGACTCCTTCACAGCATCCCTATTAGTGCACAGCATCCCTATAGTGCACAGCATCCATCTAAACCAGTAATTAGTCACAGTCCACCCATAACAACCAACCACATTCACATAACAGTAATCAGTAACTTGGGTGCTTTGCAACAGTCGTAACCCCACCCACGACAGTAATCAGACACATCCAGTACTGTTTCACCCGTTCACTGACAGCAGTAACTGAACAACCTTCAGTTAATTTTGCCCTTTTTGATTCCCTTCACAGCAGCCCTTTTTTCTTATTTTACTTCTCATTTTAGATCTCCGATTTTATAATTTTATCTGCTTGTCATGTTTTGTTTATTGTTTAGTGAATTTAAAGTATGAAAACAACCTCAACTCAACACAAGATAGTAAGTTCTGATTTCTATAGACCTTAATATTGTTAAGTGCAAATTTTGTGGCAAAGAAACCAAAGGAGTCTCCAGATTTAAGCATCACCTTGCTTGTATTTAAAGTAATGTTGTGGGTTATTAATAGCTAAAAGCTAACAAAGTGATCCTTGCATTGGAGTCAATCAAAAAGAAGAATGACAAGGTAAACTTGTTTCAGGAAGAAAGCCTGTAGGTTAATATTTCATGGAAAAAAATCCAAGGAATGGGTGATAAAAGGCTAAGAATTAAAGGACCACTGGATCGATTCACAGATAATGATCCAGAAATAGTTGTGGCATCACAATATTCAACAAAGAAAAGCCACAACAAAGATAAATTTGCCAAGGAAGAAAGGAATAGTGTCAACCAGTATATTGCTAAATGGTTCTATGAAGCAGGTATTTCATTTTATGCAGCTTCCTTGAAGTCTTTCCATACTGTGATAGAGGCAATCAATGAAATGATCTTATCTATAAAAGTTGAACTCTTTATGATCTCGGTGAACCTTTACTTAAGAAAGAAGTGGTAAAGATCAAAGAATATTTATAAGTCCATATGGATACTTGGAAGAGAGCCGGTTGTACTATTATGACCGGCTTGTGTTTTCATGGACAGATAAAAAGAGCAGGAGCATTACAAACTTGTTTGTATATTATGAATTAGGCACGAATTTCTTGAAATCTATTGATGCATTTGAGGAGTGCCACACATTTTTTACGATTGTTGATAAATATATGGAGGTTAGGGAACAGAGTGTTTCGGATAGTAACACAATGCTGTGGAAAATTTAGCTATTGAAAAGGCTGATAAAAAAGGACCGACTATATATATTTTTGTCTTTTTGTAGTTCATACAATTGATTTGATGCTTGAGGAGGTTGGTAAGGAAAAAATAAACCATATAATTGACAAGCTAAGAACTATCATTGTTTTTAAATACAATCACCGTAAGACTTTTAGCATAATGAGTCACTTCAGTCACCATAGGACTTTTGAGCATAACACCTTACTTCACTCAAAAAAAATAAGGACCTTGTGCGAGCTAGAATCGTAAGGTTTACAACTTTTCTTTTACTGCAAAGTGTTCTGGATGCAAGGAAAAAGATAAGGATGATATTTCTTCAGAAGAGTAACTGCAATATAAATGATCTAGAAGTGTTAAAGGCTTATTGTGATGAGCAAGTTTGTCAGGTGTGAATTTTACACTTTTGGTATTTTTGTATTAGTAAAGTTATAGGATTTTTATGCAAATAAAAGGCCGATAATGAGATTTACATATAATGATATAAAGGATGCTAAAAAGAAAATAATAGCCTTTTTTTAAGAATGTGAAAATTTCTTAGAAGTCATATGAATCTTATTGAGGAATATATATAGAGGAAATTTGATAGTGCTCTAAATTTTCTTATTGCCTTAATCCTTTTTATTTTAGGGACTATTAGGAAATAGTGTCTGATAGCGCTATCATGGATGATATTCTCACACGTGTATGCCTTTCCATCCTTCTTGATCCTACCATCCAGGATAATGTGATGTGATAAGTATAGAATTGAAGGCATATAGAATGCATTTGGACTCTTTAGAATACCACTACTGAGGTAGAGGTCAAAGAATGATAAAAATTTAGCCAAAGTAATTCTTACTATTTAGTTAAATTTGTTAGTCATTTTGAGTAAATTCTAAAATTTTACTAATATTATTTATTAATTTAATCTAATAGCACATGGAGGTCAATTTGAATTAGGTATTCTCCATTTATAAGTAATGCCAATCAACATTCTAAAGCTACTATGCAACCCCTCTGGGTGTGAGGGGAGTTAAAGTGCATTTAAAAGGGTATATGAGAATTATGATCATTGTTTACTTTCAAATTTTTTAAACACAAGGTTTCAAATTTTGAGTTGAGCCGAAGTTGTGGTCTTTGACCAAAACAATATATAATTTTGACACTGTATCAAACCATGTCTATAGGGTTTCAATACTTATTTAACTAAATTATTAATTTTTATTATGATTAAATTTGTATTATAATAAATTCTTTATTTGATAATTAATGATATTGTTAATATATATTTGTTTTTTCTTTATGATTAATTTGATTATCTCAGTTTTTATGATTAAAATGTTTATAATCTTTAATTTTAATTTCTAGCTTAAATTATATTTCTTTCATTTTATAATAACTTACATAACTACTCTATAAACTAGCATGCTTTACTTTCAAATTCAGCAAAATAAATTAATGTATTTTCATATTTGAAAACAGAAATCCAAGAAGTTAATGATGTAATTTTATTTGAAATGAACTATATTTTAATTAATTTATATATTTGCGTTCAAAATTTATTTGCAAGCATTTAATAGAGGATTAAATATTACTTTCATATTTTGTTTGGTAAAAACCTAAATAAAAAACTCTTAAACGCTGCTAAAAATTTTCAAATTTTATTATTAAGAATAATAGAACAAAACAAAAATTAGGAGTATAATATTATATTTAAATTTTTTAAAATTAAATATATAAAACTCGATTTGAACTTAACAAAATTAACATTGAAAAATTTAGGTTTAATTTTTTTTCAACAAAATCACATTTAAATTTGAAAAAAAAAAAAAAAATTATCTAACTAAAAATTATGGAAAAAATAAATGATTTTTAAATTTAATTAAATATTTTTTATTTAATCAAAGTAGCATGTGGAACTCTAGTTATTTTTCGAATTAATCTTTTGAAAACATAGGCATTTAGTATATGTCATTAATTATTTCTTATCTTATGTTATTTCTTTCAGTCTCTTCTTTATAAAAGTTTGACTATGAAAAAATATCCATCAATGTTGAATACCAAATTTTATCCTATTTAAATTTTTATGTTTTTAATTATTTTTTTTAATTTTAAATACTAATTAAGTTAGATTAAACTAATATGTTAAGTTTTATGGTCATTTTTTTAGGGTTAAATAGAGCTCATCAAGTAGAAATGATATGATTATAATCAAGCGGGTTCAAACCAAACTCGATTTGAATTTATTTAAAACTAAATAAAGTTTATATATAGGAAAGTTCAATTCACTTGTATTTAATTAGGTTAATTGCATTTTTAGAAAGTTAGAAAATTATATAACTATTTAATTATGTTTATATTTTTCTCTTGATCCCCTTACTCCCTCCCCCTTCTCCACTAGTTTTCACACTAGCGGCTAAGCTGTCCATACTCAAAGTCGTATGTCATCCACCTCCTATATTGTTTGTTGATCCCTTTGTCAGAAGAGGGCGTCGGGCGTTACCCTGCTTACGACAGCAATCGTTACCCCTACATCGTTACCCCTACCTCCAACAACATGCAATTAGTCGACCACTCGTAGAGACTACTATTACACCAACCTCTACCGCCCCTCCAACATCTCTATCTTTTCAGTACCGGACTTTCTCTCGTGGTTTAAAATTTCAAGCTGTATCGGAGATTCGGTGTATGACATACGATTTCAATATTGTATCATACCGTGCTGATGATTTAGGCATTTTTTAAATATAAAATATATTAACTAAAAATAAAATATTTAACGTAAATATTTTAAAAAGAAAAAATATATAAAAATTAATATTTAAAATATATATAGAGAGAGATAAATAAATAAATACAACAACAACAACCAAACCTTATTTCACTAAGTGAGGTCGGCAAATAAATAAATAAAAATTTTATTATATATTTTATAATTAAAATAATAAAATATTTAGTTAATTAGATAATTTCATTAAAGTTTAATTAAGTCTTTTTAGATAATTCCTATCATAGTTAAGAGATAATTAAAAAACCCCTAGCCCGCTCACACGACTCCTCCGAGGGAATTGCACGACACCTCCACGATATTTTTTAAATATAAAATATAATAATTAAAAAATATATTTAAAAAAAAAAAATTAAAAAAATGGAGATAAATAAATAAATTACTATATATTTTTAGAATTAAAATAAACAAAATATATAATTAATTAGATAATTTTATTAGGGTTTAATTAAGCCACTTGAGATTATCTCAGTCGTAGCTAAGAGTTGATTGAGATAATCAATGTTAAGTTATCAATTTTAATTTAAAAACCCGCACTTGCTCCGCCCAGTGCAACCCCTCTGGCACGACTGTGGGGTCACGCAAGCCTTCCACGGCGACAGCTTGACACAATATTTTAATCCATGCTTCCTCTTCTTATTCTCTCCTCTTTATCTTTCTTTTCAATTTCTCTCATTCCCAAGCCAAAGCTCTTCATGCCAAACCATTCTGCTTGTTTGTTTGTTTGTCAATGAGCAAAATATAAACTCTGCTTGTGCCAATAGGCATAGCTCGACACTTGAAATTGTGATTGTACATAATTTATCAATAAATAAATGGATTTCTTTTTTGTCGATTCATACAAAGTGAACAAAGGAATTACTTGTAATGAAAATGAATGATATAGTGTATATCCAATTTGATGAAAGATTGATGAATTTAAAATGTATATATATTAAGAAGAACCCCCTTAAGAGTTAAAAGATGTCAGTAGTGCCAGAGAATGAATGCACGAGGATATAAGAGGAAGTAGTTTTTTTTATCCGGCTTGACATAGGATATAGTTCCAAAAGCTTCAAGAGCTAATCAGCTTTCTCAAGCGAGGAGAAGCTATAAGCTAGTTGATCCCTCTACAAGTGAAGACTATGAAGAAGAGGTTAATTCTGAGGATAAAAAAGTAAGGTGGCTAATGAGGAATTTAATGGGATTTTCTGGATAGTTTTTTTTTCTCTATAGAGTGCTTTGTTACTTATAACTTATGAACTTAGTTTATTGTAAACTTGTGTATGACACTAGTTAGCTTTTTCATGTTTTAATATTTTAGCACGATGACATTATTTTTTGCATGATGGAACTACCTATTTTAATAATATTTTAATACCAACCACCTAAGGACCAAGTGCCTACGGCCTAAAAATAATATTTTCTTGCTAAAAAGATAATATATGTATAATATTAATTGCATAATCCACCTAAGCAATTTACCTTTATTTGGAATGATGCAAACATTTGCAAGCATACGTGGTTTAGGCAGCCATGGACCCTTCCACACTGCTTATGTGGCTGCCCAAACCTCTTGTTGAACCATTAAATTTGATATAAATGAATCTATAGCAATAACTTCTTTGAAATAAATGTGAGCGCCTAGATTTTCAGTTTTCCTATCATTTTTTTCTCATACATGCATACATTACGTCTTAAATGGAGATCAACCAGTTAAGCATTAGGTTGCACATCTAAGTCAATTGCATATCTCAACTATTGTGATATATTCACTATATATGAGCTATACAAACTTTATAAGAGGTGACTATATCTCCAGCTCACATGTGAAAATAGAACCAAAAAAGCAATCACCTTTCTTTCTTTCTAGCCATATCCCATATTCCCATGCATAAAGTTGTTTCCCGAACTTATGGAGAAGAAAGTAACAGCTAGCATTATTCTACCAATTATGAGTTAGCATTACAATCTAAATAAAGATAAAGGTCAAATTTCTCTTTTATCAGAAATCTGGTGAAAATACAACCTAGTACGATCTGTTCTTCAATTACATTGAATTGCACAATAACTCAACTATCAAATGAGATGTACCTTGAACTGTTGCCGTGAATCAGCCTCCAACTTTAAATAGAACTCTCGTTCTTCATGAGAAAATTCTACTTTTTTCAAGCAAATTGACTTCGGCGGTAGTTTAAGAATTGGCTCCCCATCAATAATTGTACCTACAAGGCAATTTAGAAGCAGGAAGCGAACAATAAGCCATAAACTAATGAAACAAAAGAATGAACATAACGAAAATTCTATGGAATTAGATATAGGCAAAACATAACTATAAAATCATTTAAATAAGAAATGAACAAGGGAAATAATTTTTTAAAAAAATAAGGGACTCAAAAATGGGAAGGTGAGGAAAGACATTGGTATAAGAGAGAACCATACCTTACATGCCAAACACAACTACAACAATAAAATATAGCTAGAGAAGAAAAGAGATGCTTTGACTACACGGAGGGAAAAAAAAAAAGATGTTTGTCAAAACAAATGCTAGATAACAAGACTGGAGAGTGTGCATGGTAACAAATTGGCAAGTAACAACCCTAAACCCAGTCCATGACTCTATTGGATCAAACCTAATCACTCCTACCCCTTGTATTGTAAGATTAAGCTCCTAGGATTACATTGAAAGAAGAAAGCAGCTAGACCCACTGTTACAGTCAAAGCAATTGTTCTGAACCTTCTAATTCTGTTTTTTTTTTTTTTTTTTGAGAAACCCATCACTGTTACACCAAGTCACTACAGTCAAATCAATTGTTTCGAGCATTCTAATTTTATTTCTCGTGAAATCCATCAAGGTTGTATTCTCCCTCAATTCACATTGCATATAGGTTTACAAAAATATGTTGTAATACAAGGTTAAATTGCCGATATCCACTAGCACCCTTCTTACTAAACAATCACAATCTAAACCTAAAGCAGTAATGCATATCCGTTATAGATAATATAGAATCAAAGCTCTCAAGCCACCACTTTTTCATGAAGCAGTAATGCATCTTGAATATGTGAACCAATTTTCCCTACTTTTTTGGTCTATCAAATCTTGGCTATACTTATGCCCCACATGTAAGGCAAACATGATGGTTTCCTTCAGGCAGAAAATTTGAACTTGTTGCTTCTTTCTCCACTGGATGCTAATCACCTAATAATCAATTTTATATGTTTTTGAATTGGATCGCAGGTTGGCTCCTCCTTTGACTTCCCTCCATGGACCCACAAATTTGTGCAGTTTATCCCTTTCTAAGCAAATCTTCAAATGCATACACTCATCTGTATTGCACACATGCTCCCAATGATAGCAGCAACACTTTGGTTTGTCTTTCTAATGGAAAGCAGAGCAGTATAGTTGTGGTTATGGTAACTGCAATTTTCCATCTTTAACTTCTGTGAGCACTTTAAGATTGTGGGACATTCATAGGCATCACTTCAACATGACAACATATCCACTTGTCCCCTTCAACATTTCAACATAGTACTTAGGTGGGTTCTCGTGCGGAGAATGAAACCCTTGATGGCCTCAAAGCAAACTTAAAGGCAGCCATTAGGAAGTATAATATAGTCATCCACTTAGCTCGTCACTTTGATAAACCCCTTTAAAAATTTTGAAAGTGCCTCCTCACCCTTTCATTTCAACATCATCAAGCTATTGATTTTGCAGGCTATCCTATTATTGCCAACAAAGTCAATGCCTTGAGAAAATTCCTTAAAGCTATATATTTCCCCAATGGCAACAAGGAGAACAAATGTGTGACTCCTCACGGTTGTATTAAAAAAATTCAGCACATCAAGAATTTACTATTCCATGCAAATATATATGGGAATGAAAAAAACAATCACGTTCTAACAAGTCCATGCTCCCATTGTAGGTATCCATATTCAAAAAATTCCTTGAGACTTGCTCCTCAATCTCAATGAGTGAAAGTGACTCAAACTTTAAATACTTACTTCTTGTACCTCACCTCTTTCCATGTTCAAAGTGTTGGTGTCCCAATGTTATCATCCAATATGGGTACGGAAGAGGTAGATAAAAGTCCAACTATTAGATGATGAGAAAATGCAAGGTATTATTTATGTAATGCATACAGATAAAATACTATAACTGTTAGCCATTGCTAGGTCTTTCACATGAAGATGTAAGTATAGTCCATGATTTAGTGACCAAACAAGAAACCTTGTGTAGAAATTACAATAAAGAAACCATTATTGTGTTTTATGTATCATCTTTCCAGAAAAGGAATAACAAGAAAAGATCTAATCAACTAATGAGTAATGACCAATATATGAAGCTTACATAGTTCCAGATAAATTTATGTGAAGAAATTACCTTTGGTGCGTCGAAGCAGGACTGTTTTTAAGACAGCCTGAAGTTTTTTGTATCCACTACTCGCATTTCTAGATATTGGATGTTTTATAGAAGCGCAGAAGGAGCTATATACAGAATAAGGATCATACTTCAGAAAACGGAAGTAGCTGTAGAGATCATCAATTGTATTCTGCATCGGTGTCCCTGATAAGCACCATCTTCTTTTGGCCCGAAGACCACAACAGGCTCTAGCAACCTGAGTTCTATGATTTTTTATAGTTTGAGCTTCATCTAAGATAATCCTAAACCACCGAACTCTAGCAAGAGGACCACTGCCAAAGTCAAGAAGAGACTCTTTTGATTTTTTCCCTTTCTTCTTATTATTCTGTTCATTGGAGGACTGCCTCCTCTTTTTGTTGGATGAAAAGTCTGGACATAGCCCATACTTATCATGGTTCTTTTGCTCTCCTTCATCATCATCAGCTATAGGCTGTTTTGGAACTTCATTAGTCACAATTGAATAGGTGGTCAGAACAACATGGTATCTTGTTAGTTCATTGGGATGCTTTGTCCGTGTACCTCCATGATATAGGAGAACAGATAACTTTGCACTTTCTGGAACTCTTTCATCCAACTCTCTACCCCATTGCCGAAGAACACTAGCAGGGCACACAATCAATGTACCTCCAGCTGGCCTGGTGTTGCTTGATGTGTTGATCATTGAAGAAGTCACTTTCTCACATTTAAGATCACTTTCTCTGGATTGTAATTTTGTCTTATCCGCTTCAGTAACCCCATCATCATCCTCATCTAGATTTAAGGCTTCTGGTTTTACACAATCTGAAACATCTGATGTAAATTTTGATTGTTGAGCCATTTGCTTTTGTATCAGAGCTATCATGGATATAGTCTTACCAAGGCCCTGTTTTTAAGATAACATGCCATCCTTTAGACAGTCGTGCTTAATAAAATACTATTCTCGTATTAATTAAATGTGAATGAGAAACTAAATCCACAAAAATGACCTGATCATCTGCAAGAATTCCACCTGTACAATGTGTACTTTTCTCCTTCTGAACCATCCAAGCTAAGGCTATTTTCTAATCAACATGATGGTCAGTATCCAATTGTTGAAACACAAGGAAAGTAATTAATAAGGTTGCACATCCAGTAGCTACCTGATGCTTAAAAAGAGGAACAGCCAAAAGACCCTGAGGCAGGTCATCCTCTAGCCGTGGTTGACCAAGATTCTGTAGATTATAAAGGGGGAAAATGGCAGTCATTTTTCTTAAAATTGACAACCAAAAGCAAAGTTTAAAAGTTTCTAGCCATGCTGAAATTTTGGTCACTGACCAGAATGATACAAACGGACCGTTTCCATTTTGGTGTCACACCATTGTGCAAGAGTGGTCTCAAAATTCATTGTCACATGACTAACTTTACTTGTTGTGATTTTTAATAAATTATTTTATTATAATTAGTTATTTACTTAATAAATAATTAAATTGCCAATGCATAATTATTCATATCAATCTTTATACTTTAAAAATTCTGGCAATCAATTAAGCTTTAGCATTTGTCACTTGTAAGTCATATAATTCTACTTCTTTCTTTAGATAATGATTTATATTTATAATCTAGTAAAACACTGAAATAAGCAACCAATAAAATGAGACATTCTTTGGTCCTTTATAACTGAAGCATGTTTTCCTTTTGAATTTTGCAACATTGGAGCAACCAGATTTGATGACCCCAAAATGTATTACCTAGTATCAGAGAATATAGTCACTTCCCAATATCATTTTTCAGACAATCTTGAAAATAGTCACTTACCTCTAATACCTAGTATCAGAGACTCTCAATCAGAGGGAGAAATACTACAAATTAATCACCGTGATCTGAGTTCTGAGCTTCAGGTTCATACTAGGAAGAGATTTCATCTGAGAAGTAAAGACTCGAATGTCAAGCTTGCACAACACTAGTTTGAAAATCCGAGCTCTAGCACCGAAATTTCAAGTAACTCTATCCCAAGTCCAGGATTGATTCCTCCCATTGTGTCTAATTGTTCACCTACTATTTTTTATCTTGATGTTCCTATAGCAATTAAAAAAAGGTGTCCGAAATTGCACTAATCATCCTATTGCAAATTATATTTCCTATCAAAAACAGTCAAAAAAAAAAACATAAAGCTTTCACTTCTAGGATTTCACACTTGTTTGTTCCAAGGAATATATAAGAAGCTTTAGATGATCCGCGTTGAAATTAGCAGTCATGGAAGAGATGAATGCTTTAAGGAGAAGTGGCACTTGGGAGATAAGTTGATCTACACAAAGACAAGAAACTAGTTGAGTGTACATGGGTGTTTATGATAAAATATAAAGCTGATGAAAGCATTGAAAGGTACAAGACTAGACTAGTAGCTAAAGGTTTCACTTACACTTATGGGATTGACTATCGAAAGACTTTTGCTCCAGTTGCTAAGATAAACTCTATCAAAGTCTTGTTATCTCTTGTAGTAAATTCAGATTAGCATCTACATCAACTTGACATTAAAAACGCATTTCTCAATGATGATCTAGACAGCCGGATTTTAAGAAGAGACTGGGTGGTGAAAACGCGAGCAAATCAAACAAGGCATTATATGGACTCAAACATTCACCAAGAGCATGGTTTGAATGCTTTCAAAAGGATGTTATTAGTTATGGCTTCTTACACAGTCAAGCAAATCACATAATATTTTATAAACATTCAAAAAAGGTAAAGTTGCTATTTTGATTGTTTATATTGATATTATCTTAACTGGCGATGATGAAACAGAATTTGCAGTCCTAAAGAAGAGACTCGTAAAAGAGTTTCAAATTAAGGATTTGGGAGTCCTCAAGTATTTTCTCATAATGGAATTTGCAAGATCCAAGGGAAGTACATTTGTTAATCAAAGAAGATATATTCTTAATCTCCTTAGAGAAACAGGTTTGCTTGGGTGTAAAACGGTTGAGACTCCGATTGAATCTAACTTGAAGTTACAAGTTGCTAAGTTGAAGAAGTGAAGATCAGGGAACTATATTAGAGACTCGTAGGAAATTTGATTTACTTGTCTCATGCACGGCCTGATATCGCTTTCGCAGTTAACATGGTAAGTCAATTCATACACTCACCATGAGCAAAACATTTCGAGACCGTCTATAGGATATTGAGATATTTGAAAAAAACTCCAAGGAGAGGTTTATTATTTAAGAAACATGGGCATCGTCAAGTTGAAGTCTACACAGATGTGTTACGGACAGGAGATCAACATCAAACTGTTGTTCCTTTGTTGGTGGGAATCTAGTTACATAGCGAAGTAAAAAACAAAATGTGGTAGTCAGAAGTAGTGTTGAAGCATAATTCAGAGTTATTGCCCCTAGAATCTGTAAAGTGATGAGGATCAAAAGAATTCTTGAGGAATTGAAGCTTTCTAACTCAACTCCTATGAAGGTTTATTGTGACAATAAAGCTGCTATTTCCATAGCTCATAATCCGGTTCTTCATGATCATACAAAGC
The DNA here is from genome assembly GCF_018446385.1 of Zingiber officinale. Classification (NCBI taxonomy): domain Eukaryota; kingdom Viridiplantae; phylum Streptophyta; class Magnoliopsida; order Zingiberales; family Zingiberaceae; genus Zingiber; species Zingiber officinale. Next base: position 112,385 of record NW_024589967.1, on the reverse strand, counting down.
ATATAGAAGTGGATAAACATTTCATCAAGGAGAAACTCAACTAGAATAATATGCATATCTTCCAACAAATGAACAATTAGCTAATGTACTAACGAAGGGACTACACAAGAAACAATTCGTTAAGCTAACTAACAAGCTGGCTATGGAAGATATCTTCAAACCAGTTTTTTTTGGGGGGGGGGGGGGGGGGGGAAATTCTGTCATTAAAGTCCTTGATTTAGTCATAATTTCAGGAATATTCCAGGATCGTTTCTTATATAAATATAGATTATAAAAGATATATAAATTAGAAAAAAATAGGAAAGTATAATCGGTCAAATATTAACTTTATTTAGTTTCTTTTCATTAGTTTCCTTTTCTATCGTAAATTCTCTCTATAAAAGGAGAGACTTGTACCTATTCTAGTTAAGTGGAAATAATTATTTTCCTCATATTTTCTGTCTTATATAATTCTAACACAATAAAACACAACTAGACAACCCATAACACCTTACCATTGTGCCAGCTTATGGAACAAAGAAAAAATTGATTGATGTTTAGTGATGATGACGATGACAAAACACTGAAAGAATGGTTACGAAACTTCAATGATATTGATGGCAATTCCCTAATGGTAGACTTCTTAAATAAAAAAAAATCAAGTTGATAAAAATCTTCAAAAAACTTTAATATATTCTTATTCTTTAACTCTGCTGAAATCGAAGATATTGTATGATTCTACGAGGATGAAATAACAACTTGTGAAAGCTTGCAGAGTAAAAATTGAAAAATTATGATAAGTAATCTTGTGACAAGGAGTTAATAGGAAATAGAGACAACATAAAGTTTAATATTACTCCCAAACGAAAAGGAGAAAATGTCAGAGAGAGGAGACTGAGTAAAAATCCCATAGCTACCAAAGAGAGAGTGAGATTTGAAGTCTCTCTTAGTCTCTTGTCCTGAAATGAAATGTGTCCCTGCAGTATCAAGCAATGTTCAGCCCTATGTTGAACCTAACAAAATAATAATAATAATAAGAAGAAGAAGAAGAAGAAGAAGAAGAAGAAGAAGAAAAAAAAAGGAAAGAAAAAGAGAGAGAAGGATCTCCAATGAAGCAGTAAAAAAATGAGGAGTAAAAAAATGAGGAAGAGAAATTTATTGGGAAGTTCACTGGATTTTCCACGCTGCCGTCAAAAGCTTCACCAAGGTGTCATGTCTAGGCGCTTGCATGGAACAAGTCTCACCCGATATGGTATTGAGATCTAAATCTATGAGAAAGAGGATATTAAGATGGAACAAAAATTGATACATCTTTTTGAAAATGCAACCTAAGGAGATAAATTATGATACCAAGTGTCTACTCTAAGAGAGGAAATGTAAGCACAAAACTAAGTTGTTGATCATTTTATTCCTCTCTAAAAGGAGAGAGGCTAGAAGAGATGAAAAGTAACTAGTTTTATTATGACTCATGCACACAAGAAAAATAATAGACTATGAGATAAAATATAGAGGAACATAAGGGAAAAGAAAAGAAAATTTTGTACTAAATAAATGCTTCCAAATTCCAATCTTACCTTTTGTTAACTATTCTCATACTTTTCGATTTAAAATTCTTTATCTAAATCCATTTTTGTTGTACCAACTTTTTTAAAATTTTTACTATCCCCTTTTTTAATCAACCCTATCTTTCTCAAGATTTCACATCCCATTCCTTTTTCTTTAAAAAATTGTTATTTTTACCCTTTTATCTTTTTTTTCAGATAGAATTGCAATTGAGCTTATTGGATTGGTCCTTATTGGACCAGTATTGCTCAGGGAGAGTTGTAGGGGCTAGGGTGGGCACATGATTATGATGCAGTCCGTTGAGGTTGTGATGAGAGCCTCCACCATCTAACTCAAAAAAATGACTCCATCCAAGATCTAAATGAGCCACCCTTCGTTGTCAGATTGATGCCAAAGTAGGGAGAAGCCGATAGTGGGTATCTATTTCTTTGGTCTTGCTGCCCAAGATTTTGTGGTAGGAATGAGGTCGTTAAAGGCCAGGAATTAAACATTTGATGAGAACTAGTAAGAAGAACCAACAGCTGTCAAGAAACCACAAGACAAGTAGCAAGGTGAAGATCTTTTGAGTGCCTAGGATGATCTAGATTCAGTGAAGGGATTGGAGCAAAATGATTTATGGTTGTGGATTACAAGTCGACATTTTGTAAAGGTTGAATATGATCATTGACTACTCTGGAGGAGCAAACCATGACGGTGTCAAAGGATATGTTTGTGATAGAGAATGGATCAAAGATTTGAGAGGGAAAGCAACTCAATCAACAATGTGGTAAATATGGAGGGTGGCAATTACCTAAGATGCAGTTAGTGAGAGGGTAGTTGTTGTAATAGGATTGAAGATGAGATTACAATTACAAAAGGTAAAGGGATTGATGCCAACACAGAGTACCAACGAAGCACTATGTTGAGCCAACAATGTTCTCGATGAGTAGTTCACTGACCAAAAGAATTATGGTTTTGCAGGAGTAAAAGGGGGAGGAAAGTAGAATCTTATGTCAAGATAGATGAATGATGAAAGGTCACACAAACACATCCCACTCCAATAACCCTAGGAATAGTCTCATTCTAATATTATAGAGAAAAAATATTCTATTATTCTTCAATAAAATAAACCATTACACCATATATATAGATATATATAGGACGCTAATATAATAGTCAATAACTAACACCATAAGTAGGACTGAACCAATCATATAACTATAATAATATCTAATAACTCTTAAGAATTAATAGCCAGTATTTGCAAATGGGAATCATCCTATTCTTTGTAGTTTTGACACCCAATGCTCATGGACTAGTCCAATGCATGACTAAACCATAGGTAAAGCCAGTTTGCAGACACAATATTTAATTGCCGTCATTGGACAAGTGGAAACTGATTAAATGAAATTAGAATTTAATTGTCACTACAATAGTTTAAATTTAAAAATACAATTGGCACAATGATGAAGTGTTTTCTAGAAAAGTGTTGCTTGATTGATGACAGTTAAAATCAATCCACAAACTCTAATTTACTAACCCTATGTTTGGATGGGGTGAGGGGAGGTTCATTAATGGAAAGGGAAGGGAGGGTAACTTCCTTACACCCCAAATCAGAGGGTAAGAAAATAGGTCATTGGAGGGGTAAGGGAGGGTAAAAGTTCCCTTTATCTCTCCTCACCCCCTTCCCAAACAAGGTTAAAAGTTACCTTCCCTTTAGTTACCCTTCCCTCACCTCCTCCCAAATAGACCATAAAGCACCAATTGCTTTAAAACCACAACATAAGTTGATTTTGTGACCTCATATGCATATGCAATGAGCAACCACAAGCTTATGACTGCACAACGATTATGCAGATTAAACCAATCCCAAACTTATTGAATCCCGATCTCATCCCATGTTAATATGGATTTGACTAAACCAATCTTGCCAAACAGACAAACAAATGTATAATATGTATTGGAACAACAAAAAAAATCTTCTGAATGCATAGATTAGATGATACGTTTAGTGTTTTATGTATTGATCAGATTCATATGCAAAATATCTATAGGAATTTACAGGTTCTTAGAATGATTAATTTAATTGTTAAGTAGTAGGTGGAACATTTGTTGATTGATGGGGTTGATCAGGTTAATATATTTTATAATAGATATAAACTCTTTTTGGCATGATATTACACATTCTTGTCATTATAGTTGATGTTATTTTATTTTAACAAAAAAGATTTTCTGCAGTAATATGACCTATATATGATTTTTAAACCTTGATGGCCTCTTAACCACACAACTAACTGCCCTAGCAATGCACTCTAGCACATGAAAGACACAGATTCAGAATTTTGGTAGCTCTCATCATACAGAATCTTACAAGATTTTCATATTATAATGTTGCATCAGCCAGAGAGGCATTAACCATCTTAATGGTTTTATATTAACTTTGAAGTGAGGTAAGATTAAAAGAAATTGGATGTGAAACCATTCATAGCTTCCAAAAATTGTACGAGAACAATATCCTTCTTATTTCCTAATATGTTTTTACCTGATGATTAGTGTGAGGAAAAGAACCCCATCAACAGAATATAGAAAGCAGAAATAAAATGAAACTACATAGTACCTGCAAAGCTTCTTGATATATATGCCTTTCATCACGCTCTATGTGCCTATCACCTCCTATGCCCAAGTGCTTTTGTACTTCACTGGTGCTAGCTGAATACAAACTGCTGATAGATTTTCCATGAACCAGGGATGAGGGCTGCATCCAATTCGTGGTAGCTCCATGTATAATGTCTACATATTGAAATAATGCATATCAGCATGCATATGATACATGAGATACATTGTGATTAAAACCCAAGCATTACTACCTCTACTCTCCATTAAAGTGTTTGGCAATTTGCGGAACTTCTCATCCACAGACTGTGATGGTTTAAACCTAGTCAAAGCATTGATTGAATTTCCTCCAGCAAAAGATGAAGGCCCAATTACACTATTTTCACCTTTTGTAGTCTCACCATTTCTCTTAGTTTCCATCCTACTATCAAAATTTGGTCTTGTAAAAGAATGCACTGGCTCTTTTTTATAAGACTGACTTGTATCTAGCATGCCTGATACACCTTGTAGTTCAGTTCTGTCTATAGAATGGTTATTCCCTGTGGTGAAACTTTGTGCACTATTTACCTGTTGATCCTCAGCTTCGTCAATTAAGGATGTGTCTGATAATCCAAAATCAAAGGAACCATCTTCACTAGTAGATGACTCGATCTCAATGACATCCATAGACAAAGAAAGTGTTCAATTTACAGTTCCCACAACAGAACTTAAAGATTGGCTCTCTGTTGTTCTAATTTTTTAAAGACTCCAAACCTAACAAAAATGATTTGTTAGACCTAGTATAACCTTCCGGTGTTATGGAAAATTAACAGAACAAAAGCATTTAAGACTTACTCATAGAAATGAAGTACAAATGTCTCCCTTAGATCCACAGTTAAGCAGTGCTGCATCAACTCCAGTTAATGTGGAACAATTATTTCAGAATGAAGCATCTAAAGGGACAGTTGGACTTCATAAAATTCCATGAAGAGTCAAAGTTGGAAGGACCAATAGAAAGTCAAAAAAGCAGCCTATTGAAAAATAAAAGAATCTTTGCTTTAGAAAACTTAGTGCCCAACGATGAATCAATTCCATGAAGCTTCAAGGAAACATGCTAGAAGCTATCTCTAATGCAATAGAAGCATATAACATTATCTTCCATACAACTCTTACATTTACAATAGCATGATATTTACAAGAAAAAAAATAGCCAATATAACAAAAACAATTTAATTAATTTAAACATTACATATGATTTAGCCTTGCATAGAGCTCAACAGACCAATAAAATTTATATAGTCAATTTCAAATAGTTGGGACAAACACAATTTAATGATGATGCCAACGACGGTATATTTAACAGAAAATCAAAACTCAAAATTTTGTTTTGGATTCAATTTTTCACAATGAGTTTAGGTTATGGATAACCCCAACCAACATGACCCAAATCTACTGCCTGGTTCAAACCATGAAGTTAGAATGATCCAAAGTCACAGGACTCCACTAGTCCTTTTTTGGAACCTAAGTTTATATTCTTTCTATAGGCATTTTAAAAAATTAAAAATAATAATAATAAAAGAGTAAGCTTGTTCACAAAGACTGCAAAGAGTATTTGCTCTGAACATGTAATTCAATTGCTTTACAGGAACTAATCTGCATTCGCATAGTTTGAACTTTCAATCCATTTAGTGGTCTAACATGGTGGGTCACCCAAAACAAAGACAATAAATAGTGCTTTTAACAATTGACATTTGACAATGACATGGCTGCCTTCTTCTAGCCATCTTAATCAATGTTTTGAAAATCAAAGCATTAATTGTAGCAGTCAAGGGGTGGAGTCAAAGGAGAACTGACTAAAATATCAACCAAAGAAAAAAAAAAGTTCAACCTATTTGGTTGACCCAAGTATAATTGATTTTTATGGGTTTAGCCAATTCTTAACTGACTAGGTTTAACTAGTGTTTCATTTTATTGTCTAATTTTCAATGAACCTGGCTAAATCAGTTGATTCAGTATTATTCTAGTAGCATTGATCTACGAATAGGTAGGAAGAAGTAGAAAGAAATAAGGAAGTCATATGAGAATAGTTTGGTGATGGATATAAAATGGCAAATTTCCCAACAAGCGTACCTGCATTTTGGTTTATTCCAAACACACACCCCACACTTTACCTATGCCCAAAATAGGCACACCCCAAACTGTCAAATTGCCTATGATCCTGAAATGCCCCAAAATAATTTGGAAGGCACGGTATTGTTTCTTTATAGAAGTGTTGCAGAGTGCAGACGCAAATTTTTTTAGTTTTTAGTAAATAGAATATATATAAATTGGAACTATTTTATTTTCCAATAGTGCATACAAACTTAATCTGAGGCTTGAAGATGATGCAAATGATTTTAGTAACCTAGAAAAGTGCAATTGAGAGAAGGCAATTTTTAACTTTATATCTCCTTAATTTATTATAGTTGGGGAGGCAACATTGAGATATATAAGTCCATGGAGTTAATTGCATTACTTTACTAGTGTATTTTAGAAGAAGTTAATGATTTTATTAGTCTGAGATTGTTTCCTACAATCTGGCTTGGTTCATGTAGCATGTAACCATTAAGGAACCAACCCTATAGTAATGCAAGACAAATGCAGTGGCAGTAGGAAGTTTGCTAGCGATCAAAACTTTATTGAGAAATTATTTGAAAATTTCCCATCTGAAAAAGTGCAAAAAACGATGTACTAGCATCCACAAAACCAAGTAAATTTCCCTTTCAAGGAGTAACAGTTTAATTGTTTAAACTTTCAGATCATTGGGGCTTTGGATCCAATGTCACATGATCTAACCTTTTTATAATCCACTTCCCAAGGTGGAGACTCCTCGAGTGGAGGAATCACAAAAGCCCTTCCATCTGAATCTAAAGCATTTGAAAATCATGTGAGTAGGATATTACTCTATCCAAAAATTAGCTGATCACTGTACAGAAAGTTCAAAAGATAAAACAGTTATTGTAATGATCAAAAAGAAAGAGAAAAAAAAGGCATCAGGATTGAGCCTGCTATAGCTACTCAATAGGTCAATAGAGAAAGAAGGTAGAGTAGTCATATGGACAAAATGTAGAGGATCTAGGAATGTTAGAGGCCATAGAATTGAAATTGTATTTGTATTTAATAATATCTTCAACATAAGATGTGATGGGATAAGATTCATCTAGCTGACCTTGATTACATGCAATGATTACAAATGAACGAGATGTTGATATGAGTCTGTTATGGTTGTCCCAACAACCAATAGAGCAACAAGGAAGAATAGCCCATATGGACTGAAGTAAAGGCAAGATCAAGGTTGTCAAGATTAAGAATGACGGTAGATTCATAGGATCATATCGCAGAATTGTAGTTGTCCTCAAACATTTGAGCAACAAATAGTTAGACTCATGATTTGTTCTTGTAAATAACAAGATGGATAGAAACAGAGTTAGATAGATGACAATGATAAAAGTTGAAATGATTTCTTCTTTTTTTCAAGTTAAAGATGTTCTCGCATAATCAAAGATGATATGGTATACAAAAAATGGTGTACTTTTGGTGAATGTCAAGCTTAAAATTGTTTATATAAACATAAATATTTTTCAACAGACAAGATTATCAAGATCTTACGTAGAATAGTGAGGGAACATAGAACTAGAGAGATTCTCGAGATTCCAACCCAATTTAGATCCCGCTTTGGGTCTAGATCATTTAGGTCAGCTTGGATTGTAAGATCAAAAAATTTTAAGGTTTAGATCACAATCTTGGCAACCATGGGAAGGATGCCACTCCTTTATAAGTGAAGGTTATTAGGAAATCTGAATCCATCTCAAAAGATCAGGTATAAAAGTGGCACAAATTGGCTAAAAAATAAAGGTTGCAGTTCCTTCTTCAAAGGAGGAAAAGGGTCAACAAAGAGGAGGTGGTGGTGGTGGTGGTGGTGGAGGAGGAGGAGAAAGAAAAGGAGAGATGGGTTTATTGAAAGAAAAGGCCATAACAAGATGCAAATAAAAGAATAAACATCAACTCATCTTAAAATTTTCTTAACCCAGAGACAATAAATGAAGAAAGCAAACACGCTCACCCCATTGAAGATTGCAACCCAGCAAAAGTAAACGAAAACCATAGCTGAAGATAAAAGAGAACATGAGATTGGAGGAAGAAAACAGGAATTGATAGGGACAGAAGGATCTTTCAGGTAAAAAAAAAGCCTTCTTACAGATGAAACAGTGGTACATTCTTTTAGTGGGATAAACGGATTCCCTAAGTTTCATTGGACCAATTTACAAGTTGGTCGAAGCTGCTTTGATTGCATCGAGGGCAATCTAAGGAGTCCATGATAGTAAATCCGTGTTTTGGGCAAAAATAATTTTGTGGGGTGAGAGTTTGGAAGAACAGAAACCCAAATGCATCAAGTGGAGAGAATAAAAGGGCATTTATTATCAAATGTTTCTAACTAGCCTCACTGTCAATTCCCAAGTCTTGAAAGCATTGACATACTTAAAGAGAGAAAGAAGGTGGCAACCATACTATATAAGAGGAATGAAAGACAAATTTGATGTGCCAAGACTATGACCATTGACTTGACACTTATTGACATCTCAGAGTCTCATGTGACAAGACTATTTTTCTACATTATTGTCGTGTATTCAAGTCCACCTTGGTTGTCCTTAACTCTTTCTACAAGAATTTTCTTTTGGTAAGTCAGATTTTACTCTCTTCAACCCCTCTAGTTTTATCATACAACAGAAGACTCATTGTTTCCTTCTTTTTATAATCATTTTAGTTTATTTCCAATCTAATAGGTTTAATTTAATGCCTTAATATATTAGATTTACTTTTAATGGGTTGGAATTTACTTTTAATGGATTGGATCCAAGTTAAAATGGTTTTTATTTCTTTTTTCAAAATTGTATAAATTTGTAACGAATCGCATTGAATTGGATTGTCATCGTCCTTCTAAATTTCAATTCATATGTATGGTGAATACATGTGAGTTGTAATGTATAGTATGAAACAGAATAGTGGATTGTATGAGTCTAACAACTCTAAAACATGGACAGCAATGGGATGAATTTTTTCGAGTGACTGTCACAACCTGACCCATTTAAATGGGTTTAGGTATGGGTATGCTTAAAGTAGTATAGGTATGAGTAACTTAGTAGACACTAGATGGTCATTCTTTAATGATGAGTATTGGATAGTTTTGGACTTAATGGCTGGAGTAATAGATACCCCAATAAATTTAATTATTTTATAATAGATATGTGTATATTCTTTAAATTTCTAGACTTTATTTCTTTTAATGCATTTTAGAGTCAAGTTGTGTTTTGGTGGGTACTCATAGGCACCCTATCCATTTGATCAAGTATGAGTATCCATCTAAACATTATGGGAAAGTTACAGGTAGAGAAGGCTGGGTACAATTATCAAGTGTGTTAAATGGGCATTTGTGAGCTAAAGAAAATTTCAAGAGTACTTTACCCTTTGCCATCCCATTCAAAACTTTAAAACAATAATTTCCAGTTATTAAACTCGTCTCAAATAAAAGAAACTAGAATTATCATGATTTGCCTATGTGAAATATGGAAGAATAGAAGTCCTTTTGAATTACCTATCATATGCATTTCAATGAAAGGTAGTTATGATTTTCACCTACTTGGGACAGGCAGCTTCTTCTTATCATTGTCATAAAAGGTTGTACTTAAGCAAGAAGTTAACCACAATATTCAAACAACTTAGTATTTGTTATCAATGATTAGCCAATTTTTCAAAGTCTAAATGAGCAGATCTATGTTTCTCGAACTCCAATTGCTCCTACAGTCATACGTCCTGTTCACACCGAGTGCATCATTATTCTCTTTTCACATCCAAAACATAAGTATTCGCTGTATCATGGTAACATTCTAAACTTTTGAATAATTATAAATCCAATGTTAGATTTGCTACAAACAAATGCGTTTTTGAACTCTGAAAACCTACTCTCTTAACAACACCATTTTGCAAGATAACCCGCCGACCACATGAACATGTATCGGCATATTACCCAACACCAAAGCGAAGAAACTAATTAAACAAAGAAAAAAGAGAAATTTCGGTACTTGTCCAAAACTACAAATGGAGCAACGATAAACAAGTTTCAGATCAAATTCATTACAGAGCAGTGATGCTAGTTCAATCCAACAAAATTAAAACTGTATTTTTCAAACGGCATGAAGAGAGAAGGAAAAAAACAAAACCAAGATTAGAGCAAACCTTCCGTACACCAAGACTCCCCCGAGTTCTCTCGACGACACACTAATCGGAACCCAAGGATCCCCTCAATCAAAACTCACCTGATCGAATCCGATTTCGACGAGAATCGCACGACCAAGCAAACCCTAAAACCTCGAGAAAATCGAGGTTCAAACAGTGGGTTGACGAGGAAAGATATCGAGATTGAAGTTGAGAGGCGAGAGAGAGATTCTGTCTGACTGGAACTATCGGAGCCGTAGGTTTAGAAGTCCATCCAACATATTGAAATCGAGCAAAGTAGGGTCGTGATAGGATCCAAAGTTGATCGAGCAATCAGATTCGCTCCACATCGCCGTTGATGAAAGATTGAGTTAGGGTGCAGTTGGCGGTCGCTGATTGGAAGAAGGGAAGTTGTGAAATTTCAAAACGTGGAGCAGATCCGAAGAACACCACATGAGGTGTCTGCGGTAAACGACGTGAATTTTAGTCCCTTGATCAGAAAACACGTGTCGTTTTCTACGGCGTGACCGAAACGGCGCGAGACGACGTGATCCCGAACAATCTGAGTCGTCCGTCAGCAACCATGAGCATGGCAAATTCAATATCCAATTCAAATGGTGAAGGAGATAAAATAATTTTTAATCCGATTAAATAATTAGATATGAGTATTTTTAAATATAGGTATAACGTTGATATGGTAAAATTTTACTTATATCATGTCCGATGCTCAAAATATGAGCAGAGATCTTCAAGTCTATATTCAGTTGATCAGGATTTTGATCCTATATAATGATAGATAGATTCAATGATCTAAACAGATGGGAATCATTGAATCCTGCTTATCATTGCCCTTGGTTTAGGAGCGGGCAGGACCAGAGGATCCCGTATAAATGCATGCTCCCCGACTCTCACTTTGTGACTGTGCCTAATTTTCACGATAATAATGATCCGTCATTAAATTTAATTATTTTTCTAATGTAGCAGCACCTATCAAAGTTTTTAAAAAAACTCTAAGCTTCTTTCCCTCTTAAAACCTAAATATTTCAAACAACCATTCAAACTCCCTCATTTCCTTCGGTGCCGCGACTATGCAGAGCTAATGATCACCGTCTTCATCGCTCAACTCCCTCGGTGCTGCATCGCCTCGCTGAGCCTGCATGTCGTTGTTTATCTACAATGTGTGCCCCCATGTATGTATCTTAAACATCTTGTCACTCCATCCAAATGCTACAGTTGATAGCAGATACAATGTCATAGCAGCAATCAAACTGTAGTTACTACAACGTTTTTGTTTGTGATCCTACAAGAACGTTATAGCAACTACAATTTAATATTTTAGTCTAACCACATTGTAGCAGCTATGGTTCTGTAGCTACTACAACTCTCTTAGACTAGAATGTTGTAGCAGCTACCATACTATCGCTGTTACAATGTGCTTAAGCCAAAACATTGCAGTCTAATCACGTTGTAGTAGTTGTAGCTACTACAATATTCTAGTCTAACCACATTGTAGGAGTTATAGTTCTATAGCTACTACAACGTTCTGGTCTAACCACGTTGTAGCAGCTACGATTCTGTGGCTACTATGATGTTCTAGTCTAACCACGTTGTAACAGCTATGGTTACATAGCTACTATAACACTTTAGACCAGCATGTTGTAACAGCTATGAAAAAAATTACTACAACATGCTTAGGCAAGAATGTTATAGCAGATACGGAACCGTAGCTGCTACAATATGCTTAGACCGCACTAATAAATGTTGCGCTCATTTTATTATTCAAAACTAACATTATAATAGGGTCTAGTGCTTGATATTAAGTATTTGTTTACATAATTAAATGGCGTCTATGTTAGTGTAAGTCTTAAGAGTCAATCAAGAGTGGATTGACTTAGGACATATTGTGTCACATTTCATTAATAAAAATTAATGGTTATTATATTTATTTCAGATATGTGCCAGATGAATAAATATAATAATGTCCTAGGATAGTATGTTAAAGTCACTATTCTTAACTATTCCTAGTCAACTGGTTAAATTGATAGTAAGAGCCTGTAGATATATATAGACACTGTTCTTAATTATTCCTAGTCAAGCATTAATATGCAAGGATAATATTAATGCATTGAGATTGGCATGTAAGGCAATTGACGACTTAATCCTACAAGTCATGAATATGAGATATCACGTTGACACATGGGTATATATTAGAGAATATGTACTGAATTGACCCATCATGAGAATGTTGCGTGGATCTTTATTAAATATTTTCATAGTGACTATTGGTATGAATAGTCCTTAGGCCTGAAGTCACTACGATTTCCAATATTAAGAGTTGGAGTTGTGTACTTTGGTATCGACAAGCGTCACTTGTAACAAGATAGATTATAAAGTCAATTACTGATATGCAATAAGTTATGCAGAGGAATGTGAGTGATGTAGATGTGATTTATATCTTCCCTATGACGGAAGTGATATCTTTAGACCCCTTGATTAAGTAGGACACAATAATACATGATTATGCTCAAATTAGTCAGTATGAGATATTGAGCATATTTGATTGAATGTGTTTACCTAAGGATCAAGAAATATAAAGATTGATAAGATGATGACACGATCTATGCATTATTGATCAATCTAAATATTAAAGATAGAAAGGCTGAGTCATACAAGATAATAGTCACAAAAAGATTAAGTCAAATTTTGACATTCTCGTCATTTGGGTAGTAATGATACATTGCTAAATGTCACTCATTGTATATCTAAAATGGTTTTAGATGCATTATCAATGTTATGAGAGTCTATTGGGACACACACAAAGAACACGTTGATTTGAAGATGGATTATAGGATTAAGTCTAATCCAAATTTGACTTATTGAGCTAGACTCAAATAAATTTAGACTAGACTAATTGACTTATTGGGTTAATGGTTTACTGGGTTAATGGTTAATCTAATATATTAACATCTAACCCATTAAGATTAATGAATATTAATAGAAATTAATATATCATTAATCAAAAGGAAGATCAAGAGATAACAACTTTGTATATTCATTGGATGAGTACAAAAGTCATTTGTAAAAGTAACCTTTAGGTGAAGTAATGTTTTTGGCAAAGTAACCTTTTAGTGAAGTAACCCTTTTGGTAAAGTAACCCTTTTATGAAATAACCTTATATAAGTGAAGTAACCTTTTGGGTGATAGTGACTTTTTTAGTTTTTGCTCTTCTTCCACTTCTTCTCTTTGCCAAAAATAACCTTGTGTAGTTGCTAGCATAACAAATGTTGTTTCTTCTCCAAGTCATGAGTTCATGAGACTGACAAAAAACATGTTCGTATGGATTCTGTAGAGGCACGGACATGCTGATTGAGTTGAGATCTGCATCTGAATCAAAGTTATTGTTAGGAGTACTAGTTCACGCAACAAAGGTAACTATTCTATCTAATAGAATAGGAAAACGTAATATATAGTATTCACGAGGATCTCTGGAGGAATCATTTTTTCATTGTGTTATGTGTTGTTTTATGCATAAGATCCCTACAGTCTAGTGCTTCAACCTCCTTCAGAAGCTCTATTTCTTGTGTATATCGTAAAAAATTATAATGAAAAATGATGTCCCCTCAGTTTAAGTCATTTATATTATAACTACAACCAAATGAGCGACAGATAGAGTTGATAAGTAGAAGCTCATTTGTTTGAGCCCTAGACATACCATAAAATACAAACATCAAAGGTCTTGTACAAAATATATTTGATAATTGAGACTATCATGCTAAGTGAAGTAACCTTTTGGGTGATAGTGACTTTTTTAGTTTTTGCTCTTCCTCCACTTCTTCTCTTAGCCAAAAATAACCTTGTGTAGTTGCTAGCATAACAAATGTTGTTTCTTCTCCAAGTCATGAGTTCATGAGACTGACAAAAAAACATGTTCGTATGGATTCCGTAGAGGCACGGACATGCTGATTGAGTTGAGATCTGCATCTGAATCAAAGTTACTGTCAGGAGTACTAGTTCACGCAACAAAGGTAACTATTCTATCTAATAGAATAGGAAAACGTAATATATAGTATTCACGAGGCTCTCTGGAGGAATCATTTTTTCATTGTGTTATGTGTTGTTTTATGCATAAGATCCCTACAGTCTAGTGCTTCAACCTCCTTCAGAAGCTCTATTTCTTGTGTATATCGTAAAAAATTATAATGAAAAATGATGTCCCCTCAGTTTAAGTCATTTATATTATAATTACAACCAAATGAGCGACAGATAGAGTTGATAAGTAGAAGCTCATTTGTTTGAGCCCTAGACATACCATAAAATACAAACATCAAAGGTCTTGTACAAAATATATTTGATAATTGAGACTATCATGCTAAGTGGGGCTATCATGCTAAGTGTTTCATCTTCAAAATCAGAAGATTAGATTCACAAGAAAAGATTTTGCATTGATTGTCAGACTTCTAGATCATGGCGATGAAGTCCTTTTACATTTGGATGTCTCCTCCACCCCCACTCTACCTTCAATATTTCATAGATCGGGATTATTCAAAGAATGACATAGAGAACAAGCTGATCAACATCAACAAACAACCAAAACCATTTCCTAAATTTAATATTTTATTTTGACAACTTGTTATTTTATATTTTTTATATGCATGCTATTTAGTACTACTAATAGTATATCTTGACTATGAGTAAAGTCATTATTTGATTGTGTAGATGAATTTAAAGATTTAGATAAATATAATTCATGTAAAGCTGTATATAACTACATGGTGGCAAAAGGTGAATACGCTCGCCCCCAACGCCCCCGCCAACCCATCCCAGGGCCAACACGGAGGAGGTAAATCACGGGCGGCTACTAGCCTTAGAATAGTGACACTGTATATAACTACACGACCCCACAGACGGAGGGCATAGGTGTGATGCTCTCTCAAATGCCCAAGCCACGGGGGTTTAAGGGAAATCAAACTCCAATGCTAAAAGGATTTGCACACCTACTTGCTGTAAGTTGTTAATTTTATTGTAACTTCATTGATTCAAAATTTATAACCATACTTATTATATTGCAGATTTAGATGTGTGAACATGTTAGAATCATAAAGCCACACAAGAATTTTGCCCTTCTAAGAAAATGTCGACGAAACTTGATAATCTCACGTGTATCTACAATAAAAACCATGATTTGTCAATTGTCTTCATCAAAAATAATAGAAATTTTGGTTCCATTAGATTTATAGGAAAATTTGCTATCAATTTATTTCTTAGAAGATGTTGAAGAGTAAATTAATGATCAAATTGCATAAAACTTTATCAATGTTTCTTTTCTTGAGCAGGCAGAGGATGTTCAAGAAGAGCATATAGCAGAGGATGTTCAGGAGGAGCATGTAGCAGAGGATGTTCAGGAACAAGTTGAATGTCAATGTTGTAAAGTACAAGATGATCAACTTGTTGAGGTACATTTTAAAAACTAAGTTAGCGATGGAAGCAAAACAACTAAAACTGGAAAAACAAAATCAATACGGTCGGTTTTACTTGGGTTGGAGCCTTCGGTGACTCCTACTCCAAGACCCAGGTCCTTCAAACATTTCCGATGGGTAATCCACTAATCAACGTTTCTTTACAAAAAAAAATAGGTTGGTAACAAGACTACCAACTTTTGAATATGATATGTAGAAAGAAAGCAAGAATAAAAAACAACAATTATATGTTACCCAAGTCTATACTCGTTTGAGCATGTAGCGGCATCTTGTCATTCTTGTTGTTGGTTGCTACTCGGAATATCGTACTGTTCCCCTGTATAAAAATTTTGCACAAGTCTTGAACCTTTCCTAACAACCTATTGTGTTTTTTAGAAATTAAATTAAGAATCCCAAACAGAACTTAACATTATTGATTCCAAATTTAATTTATCTGTTCTTAAAGGTTTAGACTTGGATCGCAAATGATGCTTCACATTCTTAATCCAAATCCACCTATGTTATAAATTTGATTAAATATTTTATTTCAAAGATCGACTTCCAGGTTAAACATGGCAAGACACTAGGCCTTCTTGGTTATGGGAATATTTACCACTTCCTAGACAAAGCCTTTCAACGAAATTCAATATTTAATCTCCTTATAGTAACCCTGGGTTTAACCAATAAGAACAATCGAATCACAAGATCGAAAAAACAAAAGAAACACAAACTCGAATCATAAATTCAAAACTTAGAAACGTTAGTCTCTTGTGTTTGGTATTTCAAGATCTAAACAAAAAGATGAACTAGTTATGATGCGGAAACTAATAACTAGTTATACCTTTTGTAGCTTATAGACCTCACGATCTTCTATCGTATTCCACTTCTTATCTCGGACGTCGTGTGGGTAACGATCTACCGAGACGAGAATCCACCCAAGCTTCCTTCTTCTCTAAGCAAGTTTCGGCCACCACCAATCTTCAAGAGATGAAGAACTTTCAGCCACCAACCAAGCTCCAAGGGATGCAAAGAAACAAAGCCTCATATCTCTCCTTCTTCCTCTAACAAGATCCGGCCACCAACCAAGCTCCTTGAGACGAAGATGCCACCGGCCAAGGAAGAAGAATAGGAGAAGGAGAAGGGAGAGGGGCCACCACCAAGGAAGAGAAGAAAGGAATAATAGAAGATATGTTGTTGTGAGGTGAGACACCTCTACCCTCTCTTTTATATTCCTTGGTCTTGGCAAATAAGGAAAGTTTTATAAATAAAACTTCCTTATATTCCTTGCCAAAGTTTAAGAAGAAAATTTTAATTAAAAATTTCTTTATAAACCCTTAATGGCCGGCCACCACCATCTCCTCCAAACAAGGAAAGTTTTAAACACAAAATGAAAACTTTCTAATTTATTTTTGAAAATTTTTAAAATAAAAATTTCTCTTTTAAAATTCCTTTCATGGTTGGTTACAAAAGGAAAGTTTTATAAATTAAAATCTCTCTTTTAAAACATGTGGATGATTACAAAAAGAAAAGTTTTATCAAAAATTAAAATATTTCTTTAAACTATAAATAAAGAAATATATTAAACTCTTTCCTTAATCCTTTGTAGAAAGCTATAAAAGGAAAGATTTAATTTTAAAACTCTCTTTTAAAATCATGTCTTCCACATTAGGAAAGATTTAAATTTAAACTCCCCTTTTATTTTATTTTGGCCGGCCACCTAAGCTTGGGTTCAAGCTAGGGCCGACCACAACTTGACCCATTATGCCTTGGTTTGGCTGACCCTAGCTTGGTCTCCAAGCTAGGCTTGGCCGGCCACCTTAAGGTGGGTAAGAAGTTGGGTATAAGACTTTATAAATAAGAGGCTACGACAGGGACCGAGAGGAGGAATTTGTTTTGGTCTCCTGATGAACTTGAGCTTCCCGTGTTCGCCCCGAACACCCAACTCAAGTTCATCAATAATAACTCATACCACTAAAGAGTTATTATTGAACTACCGCACCAATCTCATATTACTATATAAGCTCCTTCTTATCATGAGTGTGTTAATCTCCCTGTGTTTAAGATATCGAATGTCCACTAATTAAATGAGTTACTGACAACTCATTTAATTAATATCTAGCTCCAAGAGTAGTACCACTCAATCTTATTGTCATGTCGGACTAAGTCCACCTGCAGCGTTTACATGACAATCCTTATGAGCTCCTCAAGGGAACATCATCAACCTAGATTACTAAGACACAATTTCATTCTATAATCAACAACACACCATATAAATAATATCATTTCCCAACTTATCGGGCCTATTAATTTTACGAACTAAATCACACCCTTTGATAAATTAAAGAAATAAATATTAAGTATACATGCTTGTTATTATATTATGATTACGAGTATGACTTCCATAATAATAGAGGTTTTGTTCTTTTATATAGTCAGTATAAAAAGAAACTTCCTCAAATGGTCCTGCTCAATACACTTATAGTGTAATAGTGTAATTTTATAGTCAAGATAAACTAATACCAAATTACACTGCGACTATTCCAATGGTTTGTTCTTTTCCATCTTAGTCGGGAGCTACTTTTATAACTTATAAGAAACCGATAACATGATCTTCGATGTGACACCACACACCATGTTATCTACCATATAAATTAATTGAACAACTACACTTAGCATATATATGTAGACATTTGACCAATTTGATTCTTTATTTCAAATAAATATTTACAAAAAGCTAGGTTTTTAGTATACACTCTAACACTTGTGTCATTGAGGCTTGAATGCAGTAAAGTAGTAGTGTACAATCGGAGCAAACAGATGGTCGAGGAAGTACGTCAACAAGTTTTATTTTAGTTTATACATTTCGCTGGTTGAACAGGACTTTTAAAGACTATTGAGGGTGCCTACAACCTCATTTGAGGTGCCTCCAACTTCAAATGCGTACGTCAACAAGTTTTATCAATGCGTATGATGTCAATGATGCGTCCTGGTCACCCCTGACGCCAGTCAGTCATCTCACGTATAAATGGTGAGACCGAGTGGGTAGGGTTGTGACAACCGTGCACTCTATCGTCACTGCTCCTGATGAGTGACCGAGTGGACGGGATGCTGTCGGAATACACCTATCCTCCTACCCCAAATCATAAATGGGGGAGCGCAATGCTCTCATCTCCCGGTACACGATGACGGGGAGGAATCTCTGCCGGCTATCACGCTGCGTCACACTACCCAAGAGCGGACCAACGGAGCCAAACAAAGTCCCTACTACAACATATTCTGCCTGAATCGACCACTAACCCATGAGTGGTGATGTGTGCAGATCCATGTAACTGGCGATGTGCTCAACAATAATGGAGTCGACTATCGCACAGCATGCAATCATGATGCATGACAATATCCTGATCATCATAGAAAAATCCATATATATATAATATGGGTACCACAATATCAATAAGTCAAATTCACGGATCCAGGGTATACTGGTCCTCTATGGTATAACAACCTATATCCTAAACATATCCCCCTCCATAACATATGTACCAACAATATGCACAGATTAAAGAAAAAGGGTCTAGGTACACAAATAAGATATGATATACAAATAGAGGTACACAAGTCAGGTATGGTATAAAAACCTAGGTATCAGATAATCTAGATACACATACCAGAAAATAAAATCCAAAACCTAGTCCTAACCTCAGTAAGGTATGGTATGTCACTTACTCTAGGAACTAAGGTACTCATGGCAATAATCATGAAACATAAACATGGATACATAACAAACGGCCAACAGATCATGCTATGGTATCAAACCGTGACATATCAAAGCAAACATGATCATTGCTTGCAGCTATAAAATACTATGCATATCCAATAGACAATATCATAAAGATAAGTCAAGAGGTACCCGCCTCCAATCGATAAGGTCCAATCCGATCCAAATTTGACGTCGAGATACTCATCTCGAATCAACCTCTTGTAATCACATTTTACAATTAATTATATCATTAAATCAAAATGACCAAATCCTAAACCTATTAGAAATAAATCATAGTGAATCAATCCAATAGATCCACATCCCCTTCACAATTCACCACATATCACCAATTCCAACACATAAGCAATTATGTATGTACCAATTCCTACCTAAATCAATATGTATCATAATCATGTTCCTTACCTAAATTCACATGATCATCTAACCAAATCCTCCAATTCGGAACATGATCTACAACCAATATTCAAATACATCTAATCCTTACCTCAAATCACAGCTGTGCTGGATGGGAGGGTTGCTGTTGGGAACCAGGTGTCGCTGGACAAGAATAGCAACCTCTCAGCAAAGACTTCTTGACTCTTCCTCTCCAAATCTCGTACCCTTGATCCACAACCAGGAGGAAGAACATACACAACAAAGAAACACAACAGGGAAGAAAATCAGAGGAGAAGATCACTGATCCACTGCAAAGTTCGCGGCTGCTGGACCCGGGTGGCAGAAATGGACTGTCGGATCCCAAAAAAAACACCACAGATCACCACTTCCTCACCAACCCGTAACCTTCTTCCTCTCCACTGGTCGGAGGTGATCAAGAATCCATCGACAGTGCTAGGGTACGGTGAAGTCAGCTGCCGGTGCTAGGGCACAGCGAAGAGGTTCTGTGCGTCGGCGTCGGCGCGATCGGGTGACTGTGAACCCAATCTAGGGCATAGCAGTGGTTGGCGTCGCTAGAGGGGAGAGGGATCGGGGCTACTCCGTGCGGCGCCGATCTAGGGCAGAGGTGTCGTGAGGGAGGAGGAAGAGGGATCGGCCAGGGCTAGGGCTCGGATGTCGGCGGATCGGGCGCAGGGGAGAGAGATCGGCAATGGGCGACTCGGCCAACGGTGGCTCGCGAGATCGCTCCGCAAAAGCGACTGTCGGAAGAGGAGAAGAGTCAGGCGGAGGCGAGGCTTTCCCTTAGCTCTCGTCGGTCGGCGGCAGAGAGAGTGAGAGCGTTCGCGTGAGGGAGATAAGGAGAGAATCGGCGCCGATTGGAGGAGAAGTTAGGGCAGGGAATCGGCGGGGAAAGAGGACTCGACGCGAGTTCGGGGAAGGAAACGAAGGAAAATAGAAAATAAAAAAAAGAAAAAGAAAAGGAAATAAATAAAAATAAATATTTCCTCGCTTAAAGGGGTAGTCTAAACAGGTTTTTCCGGGCTCCATTTTTTTTTTATCCCCTTAAACTCATCCATACGAGCTCTGAAAAATTTCTGAAAAATTTCTAAAAATTCCAGAAAATTCCCTTATCATTATTCGCCATTTTTTCGGTATTTTACATTCTCCCCCACTAATAAAAATTTAGTTCCCAAATTTTGTTATCTATCATCAGCAAGTACTAAAAATAGACAGAAAGTATAAATGTTGAACGGTAACTGAATCACCTACCTCAAATGAAAAGATGGGGGATATCGAGCTCAGATAGTATCTTCGAGCTCCCAAGTAGCCTCATCGTCTGAATGACGTCGCCATCATCCTACTTTATACAGTCGGATAGTCTTGTTCCACAACTAACGCTCCTTCCGGTCCATAAATCCATACCAGAATCTCTTCATAAGTGACGTCAGGTTGAACTGAAACTGAGATATCTGTCAGCACATGCATCGGGTCAGGTACGTATCTCCTCAGTATAGATACGTGAAATACATCGTGAACGCCTGCTATGGACGGTGGTAGTGTCAGACGGTAAGCTACCGCTCCAATCCTTTCCAAGATCTGAAAATGTCCAATGTATCGCGGAGCTAGCTTACCTCTGAAGTCAAATCTCTTCACTCCTTTCGTGGGTGAAACTCGCAGAAATACATGGTCGCCAATAAAGAACGCTAGGGGTCTGCGTCTCTGATCAGCATAACACTTCTGGTGATCCTGCGCCTCTAATATTCTCCGTCTGATAATACAGACCAACTCTTCGTTCTGCAGAGCTTTATGAGGTCCCAACAACTGGGCCTCCCCAACCTCATCCCAGAGGGTGGGTGTCCGACAAGACCTACCATACAACGCTTCAAACGGTGTCATCCGGATATCCGAATGAAAGTTGTTGTTGTAAGCAAACTCTACCAACGGCAGATGGTCCTCCCAACTGCCTACGAAATCCATAACACATGACCTCAGCAGGTCCTCTAAAGTCTGAATGGTCCGCTCTGACTGTCCATCTGTCTGTGGATGGAAAGCTGTACTGAAACGGAGATGTGTGCCCAAGGTCTGCTGCAGACTCTGCCAGAAACGAGACGTGAACCGTGGATCTCTATCTGAAATGATACTCAACGGAACACCATGTAGTCTGATAATCTCCTGACAATACAGATCTGCTAATCGATCCAGGGAATCAGTCCTCCGGATCGCTAAGAAGTGAGCGGATTTGGTTAATCGATCAACGATTACCCAAATCGTGTCATGACCTCGTCGTGTCCTCGGCAACCCTACCACAAAGTCCATAGTAATGTGATCCCACTTCCACTCAGGAATAGGAATCCGCTGAAGTAATCCAGCAGGTCTCTGGTGCTCGGCCTTCACCTGCTGACGGATAAGACATCTCGCTACAAATTCCGCGATGTCTTTCTTCATACCGTTCCACCATACAGAACGCCTCAAATCTCGGTACATACGGGTACCGCCTGGGTGGATAGCAAATCGAGAACGATGAGCCTCCTGAAGTAGCTCCTGTAAGACCGGGTGAGACTGAGGTACGCATAATCTGTCTCAGAAGTATATAATATTCTCCTCATCTCGTGGGAACTCGGTCTACTACCCGAAAGCTATTTGGCTGCCAATAAACTGCAAATGTTGATCACCAGCCTGGCCTCTCGGATCCTCGTCCTGATCGACGACTGAGCAACCATGGTAACAAAAACACCCTGCTCTGTCCGTCCCTGCTCCTCAAGGCCCAAATTCGGAGAATCCCTTAATCAAGTCCGTAACCATAACTCGGTGGCACGCTAAAGTCCCTCTGGACTTCCGGCTAAGTGCATCGGCAACCACATTAGCTTTTCCCCGGGTAATAGTTAATGTACAATCATAATCTTTTAGGAATTTCATTCTTCTCCTCAGTCGGAGATTAAGTTTCTTTCTAAGTGAACAGATATTTGAGACTCTTATGGTCAGTGAGAATCTCAATTGTAATGCCGTACAGATAATGCCTCCAAATCTTCAAGGCAAAAATAATGGCGATCAATGACAAATCATGTACTGGGTAGTTCTCCTCATGTTCCTTCAACTACCGAGAAGTAAGAGATTACCCTGTCGTGCTGTAGCAAAACAGCGCCCAAACCCTGTAGAGATGCGTCGATACAGAGCACGAATCCATCCTCTCCAGAAGGTAAAACCAAAAATCGTAGCCGACACTAATCTCCGCTTCAGCTCTTGGAAGCTGGTCTCGCAATCCTCAGTCCAAGTGAACTTCACGCCTTTCCCGGTCAGGCGTGTAAGTGACATAGCAACGCGTGGAAAACCCCCAACGAGCCTTCGGTAATAACTAGCTCGACAAAAGGGAGTTGCGAGTTTCATCTATTGACTATGGCAACTCCCAATTGGTAACAACCTCTATCTCCTGTGGAACCACGGTATACTCCTACTGGTGACCGTGTGTCTCCAACATCTCACAGGAGACTACCAAAATACGCACTACTGATCTTCACACATAGATATTTTCGTTAAAACATCTCTAGAACTATGCGAAGATGGTGTACGTGACTCACCTCAGACCCTAAATAGATCACAACATCGTCAACAAGACAATGGAAACCGATCCAAACATCCTAGGGATACCCAAATCATCGAGTCCATGCTAACATCTAGGACATCGCAAGCCATAATGGTAAAACCAAGACATATAATGTTCGTATCACAGACATTCCTAACCATAAGATCCTCAACAATAAATAGATCTGATCACCAACGATATAAATCACCAAAGAATATATCCTCCAGTGTGAGAGCAACGCTCCATCACACGAAATACCATATATGTGAGAGCAACGCTCCACCACAAATAATCCGAAATTATGTATCTACAATAAATATGGGAGCAATGCTCTGCTACAAGCAATCTACAATATGTGAGAGCTACGCTCCACCACAACAATACATAAGTGCCCAAAGCACCTAACTATCTAGCTAGAGACTGCATAAGGTCACTTTACCATAGGTCACTGTGGTTAGCCTAGGGTATAGCAACCTAGTAAGCGAATCAAATCCATAGCCAACTCTATCATCATCCTAGTGGGTCAGTCACCCACTAATAGGAGAAGTAGTTGACAGGGTAATACAAACAATAACATAATGTAGACATCAAACATTCTATATTCAACATAGGTAGAATTCTCATGATTCTACCAGCCATACACCTGGCACACGTGCACACACAACATAGGTATGATCAACATAATCCTCCAATTAGTGCACACCCAACATACTCACAATATAGGTGTAAATCACCGTGATACCTCCAACAATGCATACCGAACCCATGTGCATATATCATCGTAGGTAAAATCAACAATACCCCTCAAACAACACTCACATGACAGATATACACATATGCCAAGAGTATAATCAACATATACTTCCATTAAAGCATACTAAACCCAGATGCACTCATAAATCACACATAATCAATAAAATACCTCAGATACCACACAAAACACATATGTACATATCACAACACCGATGTAGTCGACAAGATACTTCCAATATGACACTCACACCCATGTACACATACCACGACACATATTTACATCGATAAGATACCTCCAATATGTCAATCAGGCACGTACAGCTAACTCAACAACTATAATCCACAAGGAACCTACAATAACCATATCAAAATGAGAATACTCACACTACCTGTAAATGAACTATCCATCATAGAACTCCTACAACTCATAACAATCATTCGTACATGAAACAAAGATAGGAATAATCAACATATTTGACCCAATCAACCTGGTATTCCTATGCTACCTTCTAAGTTATCCAACTAGGTACATACCGTCTAAAACTAAAGTACCCATGGAATAGGATACATCGATGCTCTATAGACTGACCAAAATCGACAATGATATACGATCAACTCAGTCTTTTCCACGTCAGTACAAAACATGTATTCAAATGTGCTCTAGATACCAAACTAAGCACAAACAACCCAACTCGACAAACGTAAATCAGTCTTCTACTGACCGATCTAACAAGAGTAAATTAATATTTACTGATGAAAATTTACTAAGATAAAATATTATACTAATGGCTAGGTCAACAAAAAGATATAGATACTATCCACTACCCAGCTAATAATAGCAGAGGCTGGTATGTGCCTTAATCTGTTATCCAACTAGTAATAACAGAAGCTAAAAACTACTGGTGTATGATATGATAAATCACCAAAAACTGTAACCCTTAATCTCTATCAAGATCGATCATCATCAGGGTTTTACCAAATACATAAAATATATGCTATCTCAACTAGACAGGTACTAGTAAAGAGTGCTAATACATGTCATAATATGTAATAGTCAACAGGGCATATACTAACAGAAAGGTATAATAACAGTATACCAACATACCTCCTACAGCTTGAAGATGTCCTGCTACTGCCAGGTCCCAAAACCCGAAAAGTCACATCGAGAAAGCAAAACACGAAATCCTAAACACAGGGAAAATAAGACTCGTAAGCCGATCTTTGATACCAAATAAATTGGTATCAGATAAATCTCGAAAATCCAGAACACATAACAAGTATCGTATACCTGCTCTGATACCACTAAATTGTCACGCCCCGGGAAAATCCCTGTCCGAAGAAATTTCGACAGCACCTCCCCTGTACGGGGGACAATCTGAAGCATTTATACAAAGCTCTCAGGGCCACATATACCTCGGCCAACATGGCCGGAATACTAACAAATAAATAAGTAAACAACCACGCAGTTATATATGTAGCAGCCCACTCGGCTGTACAAAAACCAAAGCACAACGAAAAAATAACAGAAACCAAATACAAACCAAGACACTGACTGCTAGCCGGCTAGGCTTACACAACCATCAACCAATACAAAATACACTCCAGAAACAAAACAGGAACACAAGCTAAATACACAAGTTCATATACCAAAATAAAAGTAAACAAAATGCGGAGACAGATCTTCTGAGGTGACGTGGGGACCAGCAGACAGGATACTCCATGCGACTCCATAAACAATCTGGCACCTGAAAAATATAGAGTCCACGGGGGTGAGTTCAACAACTCAGCGAATACCAATAGACATGCCTAGTAAGATATATCTAACAGCAATAAACATGGAATACAACTTCCTAATCATATATATAGGAAAGATGGAAAACTGAAAGGTAATTGAGGAAGTTGTACTCACCAGGAACTCCTATCTAGAACAAAAGGATCGTCAAACCGAAAGTGTCCTAAATCCTATATGCATGTCAAACATATGCATCCAACCAAAATGCAGCAAATAAATGCAGCAAACACAAACACAAGAAATAAATGCATCAATGCGTATGATGCCAATGATGCGTCCTGGTCACCCCTAATGCCAGTAAGTCATCTCACGTATAAATGGTGAGACCGAGTGGGTAGGGCTGTGACAACCGTGCACTCTGTCGTCACTGCTCCTGATGAGTGACCGAGTGGACGGGATGCTGTCAGAGTACACCTATCCTCCTACCCCAAATCATAAATGGGGGAGCGCAATGCTCTCATCTCCCGGTACACGATGACGGGGAGGAATCTCTGCCGGCTATCACGCTGCGTCACACTACCCAAGAGCGGACCAACGGAGCCAAACAAAGTCCCTGCTGCAACATATTCTGCCTGAATTGACCACTAACCCATGAGTGGTGGTGTGTGCAGATCCATGTAACTGGCGATGTGCTCAACAATAATGGAGTCGACTATCGCACAACATGTAATCATGATGCATGACAATATCCTGATCATCATAGAAAAATCCATATATATATAATATGGGTACCACAATATCAATAAGTCAAATTCACGGATCCAGGGTATACTGGTCCTCTATGGTATAACAACCTATATCCTAAATATATCCCCCTCCATAACATATGTACCAACAATATGCACAGATCAAAGAAAAAGGGTCTAGGTACACAAATCAGATATGATATACAAATAGAGGTACACAAGTCAGGTATGGTATAAAAACCTAGGTATCAGATAATCTAGATACACATGCCAGAAAATAAAATCCAGAACCTAGTCCTAACCTCAGTAAGGTATGGTATGTCACTTACTCTAGGAACTAAGGTACTCATGGTAATAATCATGAAACATAAACATGGATACATAACAAATGGCCAACAGATCATGCTATGGTATCAAACCGTGACATACCAAAGCAAACATGATCATTGCTTGCAGCTATAAAATACTATGCATATCCAATAGACAATATCATAAAGATAAGTCAAGAGGTACCCGCCTCCAATCGATAAGGTCCAATCCGATCCAAATTTGACGTCGAGATACTCATCTCGAATCAACCTCCTGTAATCACATTTTACAATTAATTATATCATTAAATCAAAATGACCAAATCCTAAACCTATTAGAAATAAATCATAGTGAATCAATCCAATAGATCCACATCCCCTTCACAATTCACCACATATCACCAATTCCAACACATAAGCAATTATGTATGTACCAATTCCAACCTAAATCAATATGTATCATAATCATGTTCCTTACCTAAATTCACATGATCATCTAACCAAATCCCCCAATTCGGAACATGATTTACAACCAATATTCAAATACATTTAATCCTTACCTCAAATCACAGCTGTGCTGGATGGGAGGGTTGCTGTTGGGAACCAGGTGTCGCTGGACAAGAATAGCAACCTCTCAGCAAAGACTTCTTGACTCTTCCTCTCCAAATCTCGTACCCTTGATCCACAACCAGGAGGAAGAACATACACAACAAAGAAACACAACAGGGAAGAAAATCAGAGGAGAAGATCACTGATCCACTGCAAAGTTCGTGGCTGCTGGACCCGGGTGGCAGAAATGGACTGTCGGATCCCAAAAAAAACACCATAGATCACCACTTCCTCACCAACTCGTAACCTTCTTCCTCTCCACTGGTCGGAGGTGATCAAGAATCCATCGACAGTGCTAGGGCACGGTGAAGTCGGCTGTCGGTGCTAGGGCACAGCGAAGAGGTTCTGTGCGTCGGCGTCGGCGTGATCGGGTGACTGTGAACCCAATCTAAGGCACAGCAGTGGTTGTCGTCGCTGGAGGGGAGAGGGATCGGGGCTGCTCCGTGCGGTGCCGATCTAGGGCAGAGGTGTCGTGAGGGAGGAGGAAGAGGGATAGGCCAGGGCTAGGGCTCGGATGCCGGCGGATCGGGCGCAGGGGAGAGAGTTCGGCAATGGGCGACTCGGCCAACGGTGGCTCGCGAGATCGCTCCGCAAAAGCGACTGTCGGAAGAGGAGAAGAGTCAGGTGGAGGCGAGGCTTTCCCTTGGCTCTCGTCGGTCGGCGGCAGAGAGAGTGAGAGCGTGCGCGTGAGGGAGATAAGGAGAGAATCTGTGCTGATTGGAGGAGAAGTTAGGGCAGGGAATCGGCGGGGAAAGTGGACTCGACGCGAGTTCGGGGAAGGAAACGAAGGAAAATAGAAAATAAAAGAAAAAGAAAAAGAAAAGGAAATTAATAAAAATAAACATTTCCTCGCTTAAAGGGGTAGTCTAAACAGGCTTTCCCGGGCCCCATTTTTTTTTATCCCCTTAAACTCATCCATACGAGCTCCGAAAAATTCCTGAAATTTTTTAAAAATCCCTGAAAATTCCCTTATCATTATTTGCCATTTTTTTGGTATTTTACAAACACAGACCAATTTTACTTGGTTCGGAGCCTGTGTCGACTCCTACTCCAAGGCCCGCACACGTTGAGTGCTTTCGGTGGACAATCACTAGCAGTTCGAAAATTAATACAAACTAAGTACAGAAAATGCTAATGAAAATAAAAGCAATACCGACAAAGGAATAAAACAAAAAGAAAAAAGTGCGTTGTCGGAGCTTCGTTAGCGTCGCAGGAGCGCAGAGCAGCAGAGCAAGCAGTAGAAGATCTTCTTGTCAGTTGTTCATCTGAGCTCCACCCCTGACCCTTCTTTTATATGAGGCTCGGGGCGCCCCAGATCCCTTCCGGGCGCCCTGGTGAGACGTGGCAGGTCCAACCAGTGAGCTCCACGTGGCGATGACGCGTTCAGGATAAAATTGCCTCCCGGGCACCCGGAGCCCCTCCCAGCGCCCGGACCACATTTCTCCAGTGATTCCTTCTCCTGCAAGACAAGGTTAGTCCGAGGCAAATATATAATATGTTTCCTGCAAAACAAAGTATTAGCCCAGTTTTATAAATTCAATATCAAGAGTATGACTTAAATTCTGTCTTTTCGAGACCGGAATCTAGTCACGATCTCGACTTAGATATCTGAAATGGATCTAAGCCGGATCGACGCCTAATGTTCCCTTCCCGGGAACGTGTCCTCACAGTCACTCTCTTCCAGTGACTTACCTTTACTCACTTGTCAGACGTCCGGTCAGCCCTTCGACCCGTCTGGACTTCTCGCCAGCTATCCGGTCAGTCCGTCGACCTAGCTGGACTTTATACCAAGTGTCCGGTCAGCCCGTCGACCCGCTTGGACTTCGTGCCAAATGTCCGGTCAGCCCATCGACCCGCTTGGACTTCGTGCCAAATGTCCGGTCAGCCCGTTGACCCATTTGGACTTCGTGCCAAGTGTCCAGTCAGCCCGTCGACCCGCTTGGACTTTGTGCTAGACATCCGGTCAACCCGTCGACCTGTTTGGACTTCACCTGCACACTCGGTCAGAGTGTTAGATAACGACAAACCTAACTTAACCAAATTTGTCATTCATCAAAACTTGAGTTAGACCGTTAGTGCTAACCGCACCAACACTGATATCTGATTAGGTGAAGGTCATTGAGGATGTCCTTAATTGAAGCATGGAGCTTATTCGCGGTCTCACTTTCCTACATTTTAATGTTGCATAATGAATTAAGAAGTATATCACGCTTCGTTACCTTTGAATCAAGAGTTCCTTCATATAGCTCGATGAGCTTGTCCTATAGTTCTTTTACGTTCTCATGTGGGCCGATTCGGTTGAGTTATTCTTTTATGAGTCCGCACTGGATCGTATTCAATGCTTTAAAGTTGATCTGAGCTTTTTTATCTTCTAAACTCCATCTTTCTGGATTGAGTAGTACTTTTATTGCTTCATCTACAGACGCCCGGTACCCTCTTCTTCTGGGCGCTCTTTCTAAGCTTTCCTCAGCCTTAGTTTCTGTAAGTTTTATTTCAGCACCAGTACTTCAGCATGTAAGATAAGCGGTCTGTAAATTACTTTTTTTGTCATCATGTAAAATAAGTGTCTGTAAATTAAGTTTTCTGGTATATGTAAGCTATTTTCTGGTTGTATTTTCCTGGTAAAAAATCCCTGCTTATTTTTATAATGATCTGCTGAAACTCTTTTATGATAAACTGAAATCTATTATGCTTATCTTTTCTTGATTCTTTTTCCTCAGTCCTTGTCTTAGTAACCAACATGTGAACAGTAACTGTATCAAGAATAACCAAAAACATAACCATATAAGACCTATGCTGGCTAAGTAAGAAGGGTATCTTTAACCCAAAATCTTATGCATACGCCGGAGCAATGACTACATGGTGAGATCCTGAACAGGTGAGGCTCCCTGAAAAATAGTATAAAAATTACTGCTTATGCCAAAAGTACTACTATTGTTCTACTGCTACTGCTTACTTTGTTATTTTCTGCTATCGTTGATTTTTATTTACTGCTACTATTTACTTTTACGGTTTACTGCTTATCTTTACTGTTTGCTGTGAAGTTATTAATTTTACTGTCACTCAAAATCTCCAACTCCTTAAGGAGCACTCCTTAAGTTTGGTATCAGAGCCATAAAATCTTTGGACCTAATACTGTATAAACAAAATCCAATTTACAAACACTCATTACAAAGAGATCCTTGATTTTTCTCAATAGTTTGCTAAAAACAAGGACATTGGCTATAGTAACTCTGCTCTAGTAAGTCAAGGAAATCAAATCCTAGTACAACAAAATAATGTGATATTAGCTTTATTAACGGAGGGGTAATAACTACAAGCCTGTATTTTTGTTCTAAATTTTATTCGATGTCTATTATTATTATTATTACTGCTACTACTATCAATATCAATCAAATTAATTTAATACCAAATTAATTCAATATATATATATATATATATATATATATATATATATATATATATATATATATATACAGATTTATTATACTACGGACTCTATCCTGCTGATTGTTACGGACCAACTGCCATGTCATCTTATTTTTTTTTTAATAAATAATTTCTCTTTCTTAATTTTTTTTCCTTCTTCTCGCTCTCGCTGTAACGAAACGCTCACCGCGCCTCGTCGCCGCTGGCACTATCGCGACTGGACGCTGCCGACTGGACGCGATCGTGCAGGATTCCGGACTGGTCTCTCGCGACTGGACGCTCTCGACTGGACGCTACCGACTGGACGCTCGCGACTGGACGCTGCCGATTGGACACAATCGTGCCGACTGGACGAGATCGCGACCGGATTCCGGCGCGATCGGGTCCAGTCGCCATAGCGTCCGGAATCCGGCCGCGATCGTGCTAGATTCCGGACGCGATCGCGACCGGAATCCGGCGGGATCGCGACCGGAATCCGGTGAGATCGCGGCCGGATTCTGGACGCGATCGTGACTGGACATGATCGCGCCAGATTTCGGCCACGATCGTGCCGGAATCCGGCCCGATCTCTCCGGAATCTGGCACGATCGCGTCCAGTCGCGAGCGTCCAGTACGTCGCGATAGCGGCCGGATTCCGGACGCTATCCTCGAAAGAGAACCTGGTAGAGTGGCATCCTCCGCCTTCCTTCCATTTCTTGCATCGGGACGTGGATGAATTGATGAGGAGCGAACGAGGGCTGATTCATTAATGGCAGATTGCTGTCTCATTGCGAGCAAATTTGCTCTTCGTTTTATTTTTCCTTTTTTGTTCTTGGAGGGTCTCGGTGCGTAATATCGGAAGGTGGGTTGTTGGTGGCGGTGATAGCCTTTTCGGCTCAAAGATCGGATCTTGAGATGTTTTATTGCGTTTTTCTGGCGGAAAGCTGAGATCTGCCTGGTTGTTTTGGGGTTTCTGACGCAATCAAGCCTTACTGTTTTCGGTTTATTATTCACTTTGCATCATTGAGCGTAATCGTCAATTCCGATAAGCTTCAATTTCCGAGAGTGACGAAGGTGTGTCGGAGATAACTCCAAGTGGCAGATCAAAAGGGAGAGCACCGAAGGCTCAATCCTTGCTGTTATTTTGCTACGTTGTTTTTGGTTTTTCTATTCCGCCAACGAAGAAGTATACTCTTTTTTTTTCCGTGTTAGGAACTTTGTCCCCACGTGAAGACTCACCTAAGGAGTGATCTGGGAAGGCATCTAATCTAGCCTAGCGTTCAGCCCTTTCTACCGAGTGACTGTTGTGTCTTTCTCTCGATCTGGTGTTACTTCCCTCTAGGCTCGTCGTTCAGTCTTGAAACTGGCTTGCTGTAGCTACTTCGTTTGCTATCTTTGAATCTTGGGCCCATCCTCCAATAGCTCTTGGCTTAGCAGAAAGAGGTATGACGGCCATTTAATTTTAACGTTTTGGTTGAATTTTTCTTTCTTTTTGTTTTGGATCAGTTGTTGTGTTCATACCTATTACTGTCTGCAAAGTATTTACTGAAGGATTATCTTTTCTTTGGTTTTGTAAGGAAATCTGATCTGAAATTTTTGTGTTGTAAGTTCTGTCATTAGGAGAAAAAATGCGAGGAGCTATCCTTGTTGCCATAGCTGCCTCTATTGGTAACTTGTTGCAGGGGTGGGATAATGCGACAATTGCAGGTAAATCTACTCGTCACCTTTCTTTTTGGTCATCTGGTTATCATGACCAGGTGTTATTTAAGTTATGAAAATTTGCTCGATTCATACTGATAGATAGTGGATATGACAGTCTTGGTAGCACTTTCAAATAGTTTCTCAACTCCTTAGTTTCATAGGATAACTGAATATTCTTGCTTGATAGTGTTTCTTTCTCTTGTTGATGTAAGAGACACTGAATATGTGTTTCTCCTTGAAGAATTATGGTACCAACATTAATAATAGTATTACAAGTTGGGCATGAAGTATTACTAGCTGAGCATGATTTCTTACACCATGCTGGATATATTGATACATAAATCTTGTTAATTTAATCCTACAGTAAGCAGCTATTTGTTAAGAAAGCTTCTAATGAGATATTATTATTTATGTTCATTCAGGTTCTGTTCTGTACATAAAAAGGGAATTTAACTTGGAGGCTGAGCCTACAATAGAGGGATTAATAGTAGCTATGTCATTGATTGGAGCTACTATTATTACAACATTCTCTGGGCCAGTGGCTGACTGGATTGGTAGACGCCCCATGCTAATTATCTCATCAATTCTCTATTTCATTAGCAGTTTATTAATGCTGTGGTCACCCAGTGTCTATTTCCTGCTCCTGGCAAGACTTATTGATGGATTTGGGATTGGTCTCTCTGTCACACTTGTCCCCGTATATATTTCTGAAACAGCGCCACCCGAAATAAGAGGATTATTGAATACTCTCCCACAGTTCAGTGGCTCTGGTGGAATGTTTTTATCATATTGTATGGTCTTTGTGATGTCGTTAATGGCTAACCCAAATTGGAGAGTGATGCTGGGTGTTCTCTTTATTCCTTCCTTCCTCTATTTTCTGTTAACAATTTTCTTTTTGCCGGAGTCTCCAAGGTGGCTTGTATGCAAAGGGAAAATGGTAGAGGCAAAACAAGTTTTGCAGAGATTGTGAGGCAGGGAAGATGTCTCAGGTACATAAAGCTTGCCACTACACTTTCTCATCCTTTTTTGAGTTCATATATGTAAATAATTTGTTGAGGAGTGACTTGTTTTACATTTCAAGCTTTAGATAATATCAAGTATCCTATATTTATCTCGCGTGTTTTTTTTTTCAGTATTTACTCTTACATGCATGAACTTAGAATTCTTGTCAGTATTTTTGGTTTCATTTACTTTAAGGGCAAAATCTTAAATCTAGACTAGAATGCAGGTGCTTTAATAATTAAATAAAACTGAAATTTTTTATTGATTTAACCATAAATTATTTAAATTGTAGCATATGTCCTCCTTGTCTACCAACAACTATAATTGAGTTGGATACTTGGATTACTAAAACAAAAAAAAAGGGTATAATCTGTATTAACGGGTTCGCATGACTTGCTAACATGGTGTTGACAAATATAACCATGAGTTTGATACTTGGATTCTTCATCTACTCCCTTTGCACTTGTGTTAGTTACCAATGTTCAAACTTGATTTGCTTCCTCTTTTACTTTACAACTATGTCAAATTTACTAAGTTATATATATTTATCTTAATCACATGATAGTTAATGTCTCAATTCATGAACCAGCTTTACTAAATTAACTTTGCTTGGTTATATTGTCTCAATTTGAAGAATCTTTCTAAATAAATTGTCTCTTTTATTTTAGTTTATTCCTGTTTACCACCCAATTAAAATGTGTCTCAGAGTTGGACATGTTTGGACTCTTGAAAAGAAACTATTAGCCTCTTAAACCTAAAATGGTTCAATCCTTGTTTGACCTAATCTGAGAGAAGAAAGTGAATTTACCTGTACATTTATACTTGATGAGGTTGAAAACTTTACTAACTATATAAAAAAAATAGTTCGGTGCATGAAACTCCCGTCAATGCGGGGTCCATGGGAAAGGTTGGACCTCTCTGGATCTATTATATGCAGCCTTACCCTGCATTGCTAGAGGTTGTTTTCGTGACTCGAACCCATGATCTCAAGGTTACACGGTAGCAACTTTACCGTTGCGCCAAGGCTCCCCTTCAAAACTTTACTAACTGCATGATTAAAAATATTCTCATCCTAACCAATTGCAAGTGCTATATTTGCAAGTAGATTTGTTAAATGTCAATCTTTCTATATACTATCAGATGATTTGTTTTTTTGTTATTCTAATATCTAAGTTTTGGGCACACTTTCTTCTTTTCTGAATATTTACAAAATTATACCATTGGTGTTTTATGCTATACTCTATTGCTTATAGGTATCTTTTGGGACCGTTTGTTCCCATTTTCTAAACCGTATTATTGATTGAACTTTTATGGTTTGTTGGCCCTTTCTTGCATTCATGGGCTTAGAGCATCTCCCTTCATTGATTTCTTACAATCAGGTTCCTGAAAGCTTTGAGTTTTGTGCATCATAACATAAGTTATCAGTTCAGGTCATGCATAATGATTGAAATGTTAAATATTTCAGATTGTAACTTTGTTAATTGTTATAATTGTATTACTGATTAAATCTTCTTCCTGAGAAACAAGTCCTATTTATTTAAATGGAAAGTTTCATGAAGGCTTAGATAATTAATCATTCTTGCTAAATCATCTGCAATATTTTCCCGTGAGTGTCATTTCTAGCCATGTTTATTTGCATGTGACATAAAAAAAGTTTCAGTATCTTTACTATGATTTAGACTTTCTTGTGTATTCTATTTGAAAACTCCGCACTAACCAATTACGCCCATGCCCAAGCCAGGATAAAGGAAGAGGTTTGAGTTAGGTTGCTAGTCATCATTAAAACTATGATAAATGTTCAATGAATTAATCCATTAAACTATTGTGCTAATACAAGGTTATTCTCCGGAAGGAACGCGTTGCAGGGTCCGACTGTAATGTCTCAGCAAGGACCACTACATCTCCCGAACTCAGGTGTAGTATTAAATATGCAAGAGTTCACGTTACAAATCCGATGTAACGTACTTGTAAGAACCACTACTTCTCCATGAGAACTTGAGTGTAGTGTTAAATAGGCAAGAATTGTATAAGAACAAATATGATAGAAAAATTAATAGTCTAAGATTTGGAACATGGAACATAGGAATCTCATGATTAGGATAAGAATTTATATTTTGTGTGTACAAGAGACAAAATAGTAGGCGAGAAAGTAAAGATGATAGAGAACTCAAGTTTTAAGTTATGGTACACAGGAAAGAGTAAAGCAAGAAATGGTGCGAGTATTGTTGTAGATAGTTCGTTAAACGATGAAGCTGTAGAAGTAGTTAGAAAAGAGGATCGAATTATAACCCTTGAGATAATAGTGGTGAAAGAAACTATGAGCATAATTAGCATATATGCACCGCAAGTAGGATTAGATGAAGTTACCAAATCAAGATTTTGGGACGACTTAGATGAAATATTATAAAATACTTTCCAACTGAAATGATTTTCATAGGAGGTGATTTAAATGGGCATGTTGGAGTGAAAAATGAGGAATATGTGAGGGTACATGGGGTTATGGGTTTGGAACGAGAAATGAAGAAGGGAAAACTATATTAGATTTTACGATAGTATATGACTTTATATTAGCTAATATATTTTTTTAAAAAAGAGAAGAATACTTAGTCATGTTTAAAAGTGGGAATAATAAATCTCAAATTGACTTCTTATGGTTAAGAAAAAGAATAGAAAGATTTGTAAAGATTATAAGGTCATCCCTGAAAAAGGCTTAACTATCCAACATAGGTTAGTAGTGTTGGATATACGCCTCATGCATAATACCAATAGAAAAAAAATGTATACGACTTCTAAAATTAAGTGATGAAAATTAAAGGATGGAAAATAAAATATATTTAAGGAGAAGGTAAGAGTATAAGTATTAGGTGAAATATATGGTAACTCTAATACAACATGGTATAAGATAGTATCAAAGTTGAAAATAGTAGCTAAAAGTGTACTCGGTGAGTTAAAGGGACATGCATCACTAAATAAGGAATCTTAGTGGTGGAATTAGAAAGTACAAGAGAAAGTGAAGAAAAAATGAACAACTTATAAGGATTATATATTTGTAAGAATGAGGAAAATTTTAAAAAAATATACAATAACTAAGAAAGAGGCTAAGAAAGTAGTGAATGAAGCAAAGAATAAATTTTTTTAACTATTGTATAAAAAATTGAATAAAAAAAGGAGAAAGAGACATTTATAGAATAGATAAATCAAGAGAAAGGAAGACGAAAGATCTTATCCAAATAAAATGTATTAAAGATGAATGTAATAGAGCACAAGTAAATGATGGAGAAATAAAAGAGTGGTGGAAGAGATATTTTCAACTTTTTAATAAAGGCTTAGGTGACCAACTTAACTTAGGTAATTTAAGTAGGTTATATAAATATAAAAATTTAAATTTTTATCGTAAAATTTAAACTTCAGAAGTAGAACAAGCTTTAAATGGGATGCACAATGGAAAAGTCGTTGGACCAAATCATATTCTGATAGAGGTATGGAAGTGCCTAGGGAAACAAGGAATTGAATGACTTACAAAATTATTTAACATGATATTGAAAATTAAAAAATATTTAATCAATGGAGGGTAAATACTCTAGTTCCCTTATATAAGAATAAGGGAGGCGTACAAAATTATGCAAACTATATGGGTATTAAACTAATGAGTTATACCATGAAACTTTGAGAAAAAGTAATAGAAAAAAGATTAAGGAAGGAGACAACAGTGATCGAAAATTAGTTTAGGTTCATTCTTGGAAGGTCGAGAATAGAAGTTATACATCTTCTTAGACAACTAATTGAAAAATATCGGAAGTAAAAATAAGATCTACACATGATATTCATTGACTTAGAAAAAGATTATGATAGAGTCTCAAGAGAAATTATATGAAGAATTCTAGCGAAGAGAGGTGTTAGCGTAACATATATTGAACTAATTAAGGTATGTACGAGGATGTAATAACTAAAGTAAAGACTTCAGGCGGAGTAACTGAAGCATTTCCAATAAAGATAGGGTTACATTAAGGATCAACTCTAAGTCCTTATCTTTTTACACTAATTATGAGCGAACTCACTACACACATTCAAGACACAATACTGTGGTGCATGTTGTTTGTAGATGATATTGTTTTGATAAATAAAATACGTGAAGGAGTAAATGCTAAACTAGAATCTTGGTGGGAAACACTAAAAGGAAAATGTTTTAGGCTTAGTAGAATAAAGACAGAATATATGGAATTTAAGTTTAGCAATATTAGACGTAATGAGAATTATTAAGATAAGAGATGATGAGTTGTCCATAATCGAGAGCTTTAAATATTTAGGATCATTTTTGTAAAACGATAGATGGATTAAGAGAGATATTTTACATTGAATACAAGCAAGATGGTTAAAATGGAGGAGAGCGTCAGGTGTTTTACGTGATCATAAAATACCTCTAAAACTTAAAGGAAAGTTCTACAAAATCGTAGTTAGACCTGCTATGTTATATGAAGTTGAATGTTGGGCTATGACTCAAGTACATAAGCAGAAGATGAGAGTTGTAAAAATGAGGATGTTAAGGTGGATGTGTGGACGATGATAGACAGGATAAGAAATAAGAGCATTAAAGAGAAAGTCGGAGTTGCATCTATTGAGGGAAAACTCCGAGAGACACGTTTAAGATGTTACAGACATGCACTTAGACAACCAATAAATGCTCTAGTTAGATGATGTGAATCTATGACAAACACACATATCAAAGAAGGAAGAGGAACACTAAAAAAGACTTGGTTAGCAATAATAAAATAAGATCAAATTTATTTAAGTATAGATGATGATTTAGTAGAAGATAGAGTTCCAAGACATAAAATGATCCATATAGCCAACCCCACCTAGTGGGATAAGGTTTGATTGTTGTTGTATATTCTATTTGAAAACTCCTACATAAGATGGTTTCATCACCTCTGTTTTGCTTTTTAATCTAAAATTATAGAAGAAGAAGAAAAAGTAAATAAGGAACTGAAGATTGTAACCATTAGATTGGCTATCTCTTTAGTCAGTGAAATTTGTCAAGGGTAACATCACTCAAGATTATATCACCAATACTATTCGAATGAATTAAATTCATTTTTATTACATTGGTTAATATTTTTTGTTCTCATTCTACCCCTTACACCTTTCATTTAATAGATTAAACTCTTCTAACTACAGAATCTATTGGCCATGTATAAATATGTTCTTATCATCTTGATCTCTTTTGTCATTTACACCTTGCTATTCGTAAATATTAGATTTTTTATTTTATCCTTTCTAATAACTCCATAAGTTCATTTTAGCATTTTGATCTTTGCTTCTTTCAACTTTTGTGCATGTTACAACGTTAGAGGGGAGGATAGTGTTAAGAATTTTTTTATAATAAAAATAATGAGCGTATAATAACTGAATTAATCAGAGTTAGCACAACAAAAATAAAGACAGAACTAGATGATTGAGCAAGTAATTATTTGAAAACTCTGCCGTGAAGCTCCTTATATAGTACTCTCATGATCGCCTGTAGACCTCTAAGCCACCTGTACAAGACGTGGTTGTAACTTTTATTCGTAAGATAACGTTAATGAAGCTTCTCAGTCACCCGTGTACCACCCAGTCGCCTAGGCAGGGGTTAAACTTCATCTTGACCGCTGTATTCGAGTTGCTAATAACGTTGCTATATTGTCGCCTAAAAGCTGCTTAGTCGTCGGTATATCCTATCACCTAGACCCATACGGTTGCTTGGATCCTCCGAAATCCCTTCATCGAGAGTTATCACTAGCCAGTCATTTTCGGACTCCATCCGGTTGCTTGGAACCGTCGAGCATGCTTTCCTGCAATTGTTATACGTAATGAGTATGATATAGAATATTAAGTTCCTTGCACTTGACTAGATTAACCCGTTTAATTCAGTTTTTCCAAGCAATCAACCTTCAGCTGATTCCATACACTTGGACTTGTGCCAAGCAATTAGCCTCCAGCTGATTCCATACACTTGGACTTAAGTCACCTATCACCCGGCTAGGAATTTTGTTTACTAAGACTTAATCACTTGGACTTGATTTACTTAGCCTTTAGCTAGGAATTTATTTACCAAGTCTTAACCACTTGGAATTGATTACTCTCGAGTTCACAACCAGGACTTTAACACCTATCAAGTATCCTACACCTGTAAACTTAACACAACCGGTTAGATCACATTTAATCTAATTTTAACCTTAATCATGTATCAAAACCTTGGGTTATATGTTGTGCACCCAACATCAACAATCTCTCCCTTTTTGATAATTAGAGTTAACACAGCAAAATAAAGAGCACTAGACATAACTCGATGATTGAGCAAGTGATTATTTGAAAACTCTACTGTGAAGCTCCTTATATGGTACTCTCCTGATCGCCTGTAGACCTCTCAGCCGCCTGTACAGGACGTGGCTGTAACTTTTATTTGTAAGATAACATTAACGAAGCTTCTCAGTCACCTGTGTACCACCCAGTTGCCTGGGCAGGGGTTAAACTTCATCTTGAACACTGTATTCGAGTTGCTAATAATGTTGCTATACTGTCGCCTAAAAGCTGCTCAGTCGTCGGTATACCCTATTGCCTGGACCCATACGGTTGCTTGGATCCTTCGAAATCCCTTTATCGAGAGTCATCACTAGCCAGTCATTTTCGGACTCCATCTAGTTACGTGGAACCGTCGAGCATGCTTTCTTGCAATTGTTATACGTAATATGATATAGGAGGAGGGTTGCGTTAGGTTGCCAGCCAGCGTCAAACTATGGCAAAATTTCATGAATGAATCCATTAAACTATTCCGACTGTAACGTCTCAGCAAGGACCGCTACATCTCCATGAGAACTTGGGTGTAGTGTTAAATAGGCAAGAGTTCTCACACCATAGGTTAGATAAGAACAAATATGATAGGAAAATTAATAATCTAAGATTTGGAACATGGAATATAGGAACTCTCACTGGTAAATCAATGGAGGTAGTAGATATGATGATTAGGAGAAAAATTAATATTTTATGTGTACAAGAGACAAAATGGACAGGTGAGAAGGCAAAGATGATAGAGAACTTGGGTTTTAAGTTATGGTACACTGGGAAAAGTAAAACAAGAAATGGAGTGGGTATTATTGTAGATAGTTTGTTAAAGGATGAAGTTGTAGGAGTAGTTAGAAAAGGGGATAGAATTATAACTCTTAAGATAATAGTGGCGAAAGAAACTATGAACATAATTAGCGTATTATGCACCACAAGTAGGATTAGATGAAGCTACCAAATTAAGGTTTTGGGAGGACTTAGATGAAATATTACAAAATATTCCACCAAATGAAAGGATTTTAATAGGAGGTGATCTAAA
The DNA here is from genome assembly GCF_018446385.1 of Zingiber officinale. Classification (NCBI taxonomy): domain Eukaryota; kingdom Viridiplantae; phylum Streptophyta; class Magnoliopsida; order Zingiberales; family Zingiberaceae; genus Zingiber; species Zingiber officinale. Next base: position 71,215 of record NW_024589967.1, on the reverse strand, counting down.
TAGGCATATCAGAGTGAAAAATTAGTAGTATGATAGGATATGTGGGGTTATAGATTTGGAATAAGAAAAGTACGAAAACTATATTTGGATTTTGCAATAGCATATGACCTTATACTAGTAAATACGTTTTCAAGAAAATAAAAAAAAATGCTTGGTTACATTCAAAAGTGGGAATAATAAGTCATAAATTGACTTTCTTATGGTTAGGAAGAAGAACAGAAAGATTTATAAAGATTTTAAGATCATCCTTAGAGAAAACTTAACCACCCAACAAAGGTTAGTAGGGTTCAATATGCGCCTCAAGCATAGTATCGATAGAAGACATGTGCACGACTTCTAAAATTAAATAGTGGAAGTTAAAGGATGGGAGACAACATATATTAAAGAGAAGGTGAACAAGCATTAGGTGAAATACATGACAACTCAAATATATGATAAAATTGAAAATAGTAGCTAAGAGTGTCCTCGGTGAGTCAAAGGGCCGTGCACCACTAAGTAAAGAATCTTGGTGGTGGAATGAGAAAGTACAAGAGAAAGTGAAGGAAAAATGAATAGCTTATAAGGAATTATATATTTGTAAAAACGAGGAAAACTTAAAAAAATATACAATAGCCAAGAAAGAAGTTAAGAAAGTAGTGAGTGAAGCAAAAAATGAAAATTTTGAACGGTTATATCAAAAATTGGATACAAAAGAAGGGGAAAGAGATATTTATAGAATAGCTAAAGTGAGAGAAAGGAAAACAAGAGATCTTAGCCAAATAAAATGTATTAAAGATGAATGTAATAGGGTATTAGTAGCGATGAAGAAATAAAAGAGCGGTGGAAGAGGTATTTTCATCAACTTTTTAATGAAGGTTTAGGAGACCAACTTAGGTAATTTAATTAGTCAAATGAGCATGAAATTTTAATTTTTATCGTAGAATTCAACTGAAGTAAAACAAGTTTTAAATGGAATGGAAAAGCCGTTGGACCGGATGATATTCCGATAGAGGTATGGAAGTCTTTAGGAAACAAGTATTGAATGACTTACAAAATTATTTAACATGATATTGAAACGAAAAAAATGCCGATCAATGGAGGATAAGTACTCTAGTTCCCTTATATAAGAATAAGGAGACGTACAAAATTATGCAAACTATAGGAGTTAAACTAATGAGTCATACTATGAAACTTTGGGAAAAGTAATAGAAAAAAGTTAAGGAAGGAGACCATAGTGACGGAAAATCAATTTGGGTTCATGCGGAAGGTCGACAATAGAAGCTATACATCTTCTTAGACAATTAATTGAAAATATCGAGAGCAAAGACAAGATCTACACATGGTATTCATTGACTTAGAAAAGGCGTATGATAGAGTCCCAGAAATTATATGGAGAATTTTAGAAAAGAGAGATATTAGCGTAACATATATTGACCTAATTAAGGATATGTACGAGGATGTAACGACCAGAATAAAGACTTCAGGCGGAGTAACTGAAATATTTCCAATAAAGATAGGGTTCCTATCTTTTTACACTAATAATGAACGAACTCACTGCGCACATTCAAGACAGTACCGTGGTGCATGTTATTTACAGATGATATTATTTTGGTAGATGAAACACATGAAGGAGTAAATGCTAAACTAGAATCTTAGCGGGAAACATTAAAAGGGAAAAATTTTAAGCTTAGTAGATTAAAGACATAATATATGGAATTTAAGTTTAGCAATATTAGAAGTAATGAGACAATTGTTAAGATAGGAGAGGATGAGTTGCTCGGAACCGAGAGATTTAAATATTTAGGATCATTTTTGCAAAACGATGGAGGGATTAAGAGAGATGTCTTACATAGAATACAAGCAGGATGGGTGAAATGGAGGAGAGCGTAAAGTACCTCTTAAACTTAAAGGTAAGTTCTATAAAACAGCAGTTAGACCTGCTATGTTATATGGAGCTGAATGTTGGGCTATGACTCGAGCACATGAGCAGAAGATGAGAGTTGCAGAGATGAGGATGTTAAGGTGGATGTGTGGACATACGAGGATGAACAAAATAAGAAATGAGAGCATTAGAGAGAAAGTAGGAGTTGCATCTATTGAGGAAAAACTCAGAGAGACACGTTTAAGATGGTACGGACATGTACTTAGACGACCAATAAATGCTCCAGTTAGGCGATGTGAAACTATGATAAACATGCATATAAAACGAGGAAGAGGAAGACCAAAAAAGACTTGGTTAGCAACAATAAAACAAGATAAAATTTATTTAAATATAGATGATGATATAATAGGAGATAGAGCTCAATGGCGTAAAAGGATTCATACAGCCGACCCCACTTAGTGGGAAAAGGCTTGGTTGTTGTTGTTGTTGTTGTAATATGATATAGAATATTAAGTTCCTTGCACTTACTTGACTAGATTAACCCGTTAAGTTTGGTTTTTCCAAGCAATCAACATCCAGCTGATTCTATACACTTGGACTTGTGCCAAGCAATCAACCTCCAACTGTTTCCATACACTTGGACTTAAGTCACCTATCACCCAGCTAGGAATTTGTTTACTAAGACAATCATTTGGACTTGATTTACCTAGCCTTTAGCTAGGAATTTATTTACCAAGTCTTAACCACTTGGAATTGATTACTCTCAAGTTCACAACCAGGACTTTAACACCTATCAAGTATTCTGCACCTGTAAACTTAACACAACCTGTTAGATCACATTTAATCTAATTTTAACCTTAGTCATGTATCAAAATCTTGGGTTACATGTTGTGCACCCAACATCAACAATCTCTCCCTTTTTGATAATATGAAAACTAAGTTAAAGTTAGTAAATATTTAAAATAAAATAAAATTTTGAATTGTATATTCACGGTATGAAAGAAGATGGAGTTAAGTGCAGTCATCCATGAATAAAAAGAAATAATCCCCCCTTAATTATTGCTCCTCCTTAATCAGATAAGGAATTAAAAAATGGAAAGTAGTCATTTTAAAAGTAATAACTAATTTTTCAAAGTTCTCTTCTATATCAAAATGGGTTAAAGCATAGACAAAGCATGAAATATAAGTAGCTAAGAATCCAACCTAAGTCAAAATAACAACTTAAGCGCAAGCAAAAATAAGTAACTAAGATAAAGTCAAGTCAAGCAATAAGTTAGATCAAGTTTAAATGGCAAAGTTGTAAGTAAATTAAATCAACACAAGTCAAAACTATCAAGCCATAGCATAATAGAACCAGAATATGAAAATAGTGAAAGTCAAACAGCATAATAAGTCATAATCCAAAATGCTACGTGAGTGGCAATAAGCAAGCATAGCAAAATAAGTCTGAAAGAAGTCCATAAATTGAGATGTGTCTAATCAGAAGGGAAGGGAGGAGGAGGATGCTAGTAGTGTGTATACATCATGGCCATCATCTCTAATAGATCGACCCTCATATAAGTGACAACGCCCTCAAGACACATCAATCTATCCTCTACTGTTAGTGGGTGGTGGAGCCGAAGGATCTGGTGACCTATCTGGAGCATCCTCGAGTACGCCCATAATATCATCAATATCTGGAGATCTGGGAGTTGCATGCCTTCCATCCTTCCATACCAAAGTGTTTTCTTTGAGGACCATCTTAGCTAGGGTAAAGTGCCTAAGTCCTACCACGTCAAACTCAAACTCAGACAAGGGAGAAAGGGAACCCTGAGTAGTGTCAATACTTAGAGATGAGAGAATGCGAGTCAATATGTGACAATAAGGCATATGAACTCGTCGACTAGTAGATACGCTCGAATGATTAGTGATGGATCTAAAGATAAGTAGGTAAATTAAATCAACACAAGTTAAAACTATCAAGCCATAGCATAATAGAACCAAAATATGAAAATAGTGAAAGTCAAACAGCATAATAAGTCATAATCTAAAATGCTCCATGAGTTGCAATAAGCAAGCATAGCAAAATAAGTCTGAAAAAAGTCCATAAACTGAGATGTGTCTAATCAGAAGGGGAGGGAGGAGGAGGATGCTAGTAGTGTGTAGACATCATGATCATCATCTTTAATAGATCGACCCTCATATAAGTGACAACGCCCTCAAGACTCATCAATCTATCCTCTACTTTTAGTGGTGGTGGAGGAGCCGAAGAATCTGGTGACCTATCTGGAGCATCCTCGAGTACATCCATTATATCATCAATATCTGGAGATCTGGGAGTTGCATGCCTTCCATCCTTCCATACCCAAGTGTTCTCTCCGAGGACCATCTTAGCTAGGGTAAAGTGCCTAAGTCCAACCACGTTAAACTCGGACAAGGGAGAAAGGGAACCTTGAGTAGTGTCAATACTTAGAGATGAGAGAATGCGAGTCAAGATGTGACAATAAGGCATATGAACTCGTCGACTAGTAGATATGCTCGAATGATAAGTGATGGATCTAAAGATAAGTAGGTTGAAGCTGATGTCAAGTCTCTGTCTAAGGGCATACAGGAGAAATGAATGGAATGGCTTGACGGTCACAAGATCATGGGTGTTGATGGGCAAGATACATATATACACAACCTTGTAAAGGACATAGTCTGCCACTCTGAGCTGTGTAGAGCTAAAGTTGATGACGGTCGGTGTCCACTCACCATTGAAAAACTAAGTATAGATGTGGTCCAGGGTGATGTCAGAGTGAGGCTTAAGAAATGGAGTAGGGCATAGAAAATAATAAACGGTGGAGGAAGAGGGGCACAACTCAAGCTGCTCTGGGATCAAGTCAGGTTTGAAAAGAATGTCTCTACCTTCGACTCTAGTCGTGAATGCAACATCGTCGACCTTAACCAAGTTGTTATAAAACTCGGTACAGAGGTCGACATTTACAATAAACAAGTGAGGATAGACTATAGTAGTCTATGATCTCTATAATGGTTGTAAAAAGGTGAATACGCTCGCCCCCAGCGCCCTCGCCAACCCGTCCCAGAGCCAACATGAAGGAGATAAATCACGGGCGGTTACTAGCCTTTGGAATAATGACTAGCACATAAGGGAGGCATTTACCTCGGCTTTGCCGAGATTCGAATATCCATGATCTCTATAATGTTTGGATAGTGGGTGGTAAAGAATATCCTACTCAAATATCGGGTATGTATGGTAGAGTAGGTGTGTCAGGCAAATCTATGTCTAAGGTCCTCCTAGGGGAATCTAGGATCGTCGGAAGGGTTCTGTGAGGAACTGGTCTTGGTTCTACATTTTTGGCTAATATTTTATAGAGACAGTATTTAATATAAAGAAAAACATATAATGTAAAAAAATAACAAAAATTATGGAGTTGAGTTATAATTGGTTACCAAGGCATGATGAAATCAAGGAAAGACTTGATCTTGAGATGGGAGTTGAAAACGAAGTCGAAAAGGCCTGAAAAAGAGTTTGGAGGAGAAAAGAAGATGATTTCGGTGTGGTCTCGATCGCTACTCGCAGTCGCAGGTAGGTACCCGGTCGACTCTAGATGTCAAATCAAGGTGAATGTTTCGAGGTTATACAGGCAACCATATAGTTATATAGGCAATCGTGTAGTTATATGAGCGACTGTGTAGTTATACGGACGACCGTGTAGTTATATGGGCGACCATATACCAACTTTTCATCTACCGCATTAAATATAATTTAATTTCTTGCGGTTCATTAGTCGTCGTTGACTTATGGTCAAAAGTCAAAATTGTGAAATTAAGTTAATGAAACAGCAATAGTGTACGAAGAATTACTAGGTTTTTATCAAAAATAAGTTTTTCAAAATCCATTTTAAAATGTCTAATTTGATTTCAAACTTGACTATCTATAAGATAGAAGTTGACAATCGATTGGTCAAGTTAGAGAAGAGTTTTCAGTTCAATCTTATGAAAACTAAGTTGTTAACATGTAGAAATTTTCTAACTTGATCAATTTAAAAATTTTAGCCCTAACTCATGTTGATGCACATCTGGAATTTGGAGGTGGTTACCCTATGCATCTCATTCTATTCTATGTTTCACAAATACAAGCAAGTTGTCCTTCTATTTTGTGAGATGCTGGCTACCTAATTTGTAGGACCATGCTGTTTACAGTAGACTAAGTCTATTTATGCATGATATGAATAGGATAAGAATAAATAATTTTGAAACCACTTTTTAAGGAAAGAATATTTAATTTTGAAATTAGAGTTTGAAAATATAAAAATATGGTTAGAGCCAGATCCTAGTCTAACCATTCAAAAATTAGCTCCCCCTAAGTTAGGGCTCTACCAAATTTCAACTTGGCAATTTGGTTGGTATAAGAACTGTTAGCATTTATCACATGAATATGTTGTTTGGGTATCCAATAGCAATTATTTTCTACTAATCTGAGTCAGATTCAGATGATGACTTGTCCCAAGTCGCTTTTAGTGCCTTCTTATTCTTCTTTTCAGGTTCTTTCTCCTCTTCTAATAAGGGGCAGTTGGTTCTAAAGTGTACTTTCTTCTTGCATTCGAAACATCGAACGTTTGCCAGGTCCTTGTTCGAGATCTCCTTTTTCATAAATTTTTGAGTGAATTTCTTCGGTCAAATCATCCTTTTAACCAAGTTTACGACTTCTGAAAAGAGGTCATCTTCATCAAATGTTGATTCGGGTTCAAATTCTAATTCGGTCTCTTCTTTGGATTTGGATTTGGATCTTGGTTTGGATTTTCCTACCATTAAAGTTATACCTTTTTTCTTTCTGATCAAAATTAGTCTATTCATGCAGTTCAAAATTACAAAAGAATTCATCTAGTTTAATAGTAGACACGTCCTTAGACACTTTGTAGGTATCAACCATAGATGCCCACAAAGTGGTCCTTACATGCCTAATTAAATCGTGGTTGCCTACCTGTTCGCCAATTCCATGAATGTCGGTTAGTATCTCCTTAAAGCGGCTATGTAGCTAACTTACCGTTTTACTTTCTTTTATCTCGATGTTTTGGAGTTGACTTAGCAATAAGTCCTTTTAAGTTGTTCTTGAGTAACCTTCATGTAATTCAATTAATTTCTCTCAAAGCTATTTAGCGCTGCTAAATTAGCCGACTTTGGTTAGTTGTTCCTGTGTTAGTCCACATTACAATATAGTTGTGGCTCTAGCATTGGCTTGAGCCTTTTTCTTATCGTTGCTTGTCCAGTTTTCAAAAAGACCTTGATGATAAGATAATTTTCTATAACATTCATCAAATAGTATTCCATTCTATTTTTCTAATAGGCGAAATTGTCGCCATTGAAAAGCAGCGGGTGGGTTATGTTGAATCCTTCCTGCAAAGACATATCTGCAAATAAGTATTTGTTCAAGTTGTATTAAGGCTTAAGACAGGATATGAGTTTGGTTTGGGTTTGGTATGGGGTATGGTTGTAATTAGAGTTTGAATATGAGTACGAACTAGGCTCGGATTATTAATCAATTTAATTGTTTGTCCTTGATTCTGAGCGTAAATTTTGACCTAGGTTAGATTCAGGTTTTGCTTTGGGTGAATTTAGCAAGAGTTTCAAAAATTGGCTTCCAGTCATGGCGAGACACAAGGTCTTCTTGAGTATCGGAGCCACGACTACTTCCTAGACAGCCTTTTTTAAGAATCAGGAGTTATATTAATTTTAATACAAAGCCTCAGTCTAACTGGTTTAGAGTGAGGTGAGATAATTTCTATTAGCTCCACTTGACTAGAAGAACTAAGTAGGGAAACACAGTCCAGACATGCAACTATCCAAGCTTTCCTAGTTTCTATCAGTTCCACCCGCTTTGATACCAAATTGTAGGATCAAGGTCGACACTAGAGGGGGGTGAATAACGCTGAGAATTTTTGCAATAAAAATGAACAAATATTAACTGAATTAATTAGAGTTAGCACAACAAAAATAATAAATTAACTTAGACTAATTCAATTAACTAAGACAAAAGCTATATTGAAATCTAATATATAAGCATGCAAATTGATTAACTATAGACACGCAACAATTTAAAAAATTGATTCTAATTTTTAATTTCTCCTAGGTGGAGAAGTCTTATAGAAAAAGAATTTAAAAATTAAGTACAATAAAAAAGATTAAGACAACACTAAAACAATATAAAATGTTACTCTAGGCGTCGTCGATCATAAATGAAATGTGTGTCGCAGCATAGAAAGCGAAACGAGCACTCAGAGCACTAAACAAAACTAGATGATTGAACAAGGGATGCTTTGAAAGCTCTACCATGAAGCTCCTTAGATAGTACTCCTCCGACCGCCTGTAGTCCTCTAGTCGCTTTTACAAGTGTTAATGTGGCTGCAACTTCTATCCGTAAGATAACGTACCGAAGCTTCCCGGTTGCCCGTGTACTACCCAATCGCCTGGGTAGGGGTCAAACTTCATCTTGACCACCGTGTTCGGGTTGCTGATAATGTTGCTCCACGACCACCTGAAAGTTGCTCGGACGCTCATATACCCGGTCGCTTGGACCCATACCCTCCGAAATCCCTTTTTTGAGAGTTATTACCAACTAGTCGCCTCTGGCATCCATCCAGTCGCCTGGAACCATCTTAGTTTGTTTTCGAGTAGTTGTTACACGTAATGAGCATGATATAGAATATTAAATTACTCGCACTTACTTGACTAAATTAATCCGTCTAGCTTTATACGATTGTGGTACTTCCCATCTTCTTGCTGAATAACAGATTTAATATATCTAATCATCCTGTAGATATTTTATATTAATTCCTCTGAATTATTCCATCAAATCTTTTCTTATTGAAACTGCTTTTTGTGTATTAAACTTTTGTTCTACTTATCTCATAACGTTCAGTTTTAATTTTTTTTTCTACAGTTCAAACTTTGAATTTAATTTAATTACACTTTTTTTTAACACTTTCAGCAATAAACATAATATCAGCAGCAGCATCGCAATTTAAACTATATATCTTGTATATATTCCTATCTATTTTTTCTCATGGTGTTTCTTTAATTTTGCAACAGAGCTTCTCAATTGACTCACATTTATAGTTTTGCATAGGGCATGTCTCTACCACCTAAAAGGATTTATAATCGCACTTGTTAACTAACTTATATATTTATTTCTCAACCTTTTAGTTAGATCTTGGATACATGAAACATTAGCTACTTAGTTTTAATATTTTGTTGTTGAGCGTTTACACTATGCTTAGTTATGAAATTTTATGGTAAGAAACTTATGTTCATGACATGCATTTTGTGGTTGTTTGTAGACAAAGAGGGTACACAAAGTGTACTTTTGAATGTCTTGTAACTTATCTTGCAGAAATGCTAATTGTGGTATTTGGAAATATTCGTAATTAAAAATTAAAATTACCAAAGTATCATAAACTCAAGGTACCAATGTTGTGTTAAGTCATTTTACATTCATAGTGTTTGTATTTCTCATTTGTTAGGTTTTGTAGCTTTGGATGAGAATGTCAAGGATATCACATGATATAGCTGTATGTATATATAAAAACTAACACGTTTATACTACTAGGTACTCTCGAATCTGGAATATGTTTGGATAAAACCACAGGTTTTTGTTGCCTTTTTCTTGTATCGCTAAGCTGGTAACCAAGTCATAGCTGATCATTTAACATTTTATGCCTAACATTTTGTGATCATGGTCTTCAAGATAAAGATCAAGAACTCGTTTAAGTGTTTATGACAAAATTTCTCTTGATTTTACTTGAAACATACAGGAGAAATGGCTCTGCTTGTCGAGGGGTTGGGAGTTGGTGGCGAAATTTCCATTGAGGAGTACATCATTGGTCCTGCTAATGATGGTGCTGATGATGATCAGGGAGCAACTGCTGATAAGGAACGTATCACCTTGTATGGGCCTGAAGAAGGTCTCTCATGGGTTGCTCGGCCTACAAAGGGACAGAGTTCCCTTGCTCTTGTTTCTCGCCGTGGTAGTATGGTAAATCAATCTAGTGTACCACTGATGGATCCTCTAGTTACTCTATTTGGCAGTGTTCACGAGAAGTTACCTGAGTCGGGAAGTATGCGTAGTGCACTATTCCCAAATTTTGGTAGCATGTTTAGCGTGGCAGAGAATCATAATAAAACTGAGCAGTGGGATGAGGAAAGTCTTCAACATGAGGGTGAAGAATATGCATCAGATGCTGGAGGTGATTCTGATGATAATTTAAATAGTCCGTTACTTTCGCGCCAAGCAACAAGCATGGAAGGAAAGGACATTGCCCCAAGGCAGATTAGTGTTTTGAGCACGAGGAGAAATAGCAGTCTTCTGCAACATGGCGGGGAGTCAGTTAGTAGTATGGGTATTGGCGGGGGATGGCAATTGGCATGGAAATGGTCTGAGAGAGAAGGTGCAGATGGGAAAAAGGAAGGAGGATTCAAAAGAATATATTTACACCAAGAAGGTGTTCCTGGGTCAAGGAAGGACTCGCACGTTTCTCTTCCACAAGTTGATATACCTGAAGGAGAGTTTGTTCAGGCTGCCTCATTGGTTAGCCAACCTGCTCTTTTCTCAAAGGATCTTATGGGTCAGCACCCTGTGGGGCCAGCCATGGTCCATCCTTCGGAAGCAGCTGTCAAAGGACCGAACTGGGCAGATCTTTTTGAACCAGGTGTCAGACGTGCATTGCTTGTTGGAGTTGGATCCAAATACTTCAGCAGGTTAGTTCTACTAGATGCAAAGAAAGATGATGATAGTTTGTATATGTAGATTTTTTTTTAAAGGCGTAAACAAACTATCTCTATATAAACACTTACATTGTTGGCGCAACATGTTGCTCCTTTTTTTTCACCATTTTGAAAAGTCGCTAGCTAATTTCTTTCTATCAGGAGCAGAGTACAATATCGAAGGGCTTCTTATATGAAATGTGCTGTGTTATTCTAATATGATACTTTGCTCTTGCAGTTTTCTGGCATAAATGGTGTTTTATACTACACACCACAGATTCTTGAGCAAGCAGGTGTTGCAGTTCTTTTATCAAATCTCGGTCTTGACTCAACTTCAGCGTCCATCCTCATTAGTGCTCTTACGACCTTGTTGATGCTTCCTAGTATTGGCATCGCCATGAGGCTCATGGATATCGCTGGGAGAAGGTACGCAATCCTTCTGAAAATACCCATAATGACATCATTTGTTTAACCATAAAATTTCGAAACTTGCAGGTTTCTGTTGCTTTCCACAATTCCTGTCTTGATAGCCTCACTTGTTGTCTTGGTTCTTTCTAACCTTGTGGACATGGGCACGGTGGTTCACGCTGTGCTTTCCACTGTCAGTGTTGTTGTCTACTTCTGCTGCTTTGTGATGGGATTTGGTCCGGTCCCTAACATTCTCTGTGCGGAAATCTTTCCAACGCGTGTCCGTGGTTTGTGCATAGCCATTTGTGCTCTGACATTCTGGTTTGGAGACATCATCGTCACGTATACTCTTCCTGTCATGCTGGAGAGCATCGGCCTTGCTGGTGTCTTTGGCATCTATGCAGTCGTATGCGCCTTGGCTTTCATATTTGTGTTTTTGAAAGTCCCCGAGACGAAGGGCATGCCACTTGAGGTCATATCTGAGTTCTTCGCTGTTGGGGCAAAACAAGAAGCAACTGATTGAATTGTTTCAGAAAGTTTGGTATCTTGGTAATTTGTGAATCGAGATCTGAAGTGAGGTTTGATCTGCTTAGGAAGAGGCCTCGGCCTAAAAAAGCTACTTTGAGGTTGCTAAAAGGCGACGATGTTCTAACAAATCCCAGAATCTCCCTCGCTAGGTGGTGCCCTGGGTGCTCCTGCCACAGGCGCACTCACGGTCGCAAGCTCACTCTGATACCATCAGTAACGTCACGGCCCGGCCCGGGCGGGCCCCACCCGGATCGAACCAGAAACACCACCAAAATTGCGCATCGGGTTGACGACTAGCCCCAAAAAACACCAGAGGTCCTTTCAGCATGCTTCGTCCTCACTAGCATGCACACTGAAAAACTTCCCAGAAGGTCACTCATCCTCAGATTTCTCCAAGCCAAACACACTTAACTTTTGAGTTCTTAAGTTTGGGCTTCCGAAAATGAAGGTGCACCTTTGTGATACGAATAATACCATCTAACCTTTTAAGTCATACCTAACCAGAATCTCAGAACCGAGGTATTATACAGCATAGGGATATTCCCTTTATTGATTGACGGAGCCTTTGACATGGTGAGCCGACCGACTAACCGAGTCCCCCTTTATGGTCTGATCGGCCTTCACACGTGGATGGGATTGCGTCAGCTAAAGAATAGCAACCTTCTCGAAGGCTCGACCTTCGCTCGACTCTTATACTTGTGTAAAGAGTCTGATTTAATTGGGCTATGTGTCCATCATGTCCAATCGGACCTCTGTTCTGATCGGCCAGAGCACTCGACGGAGACACCTAAATCATCTCTAAATGTAACTGATACAACTTGAGGTTTCATTAACTTTGAGGAACTCGGGATTCGATAGGCTCAGTGGCTTGATCGGCTAGACCACTCGCCAAACCAAATGCCTACTAACACAGATATTTGGCACTCCTCCATTGGTTTGTAAGCATCAATCTCTGGACATCTCCCTTTTTTGTATGGTATTGTTGGATTCAATATAAAATCTGAACTAGAAAATAAAGAGGTGTAGTATTTTTTTTTTTTTTCTCGTGGGGATAAAAAGCCTTGTGCCTTGAATCATTCAGCTGTAAATGCATCGATTTGATATGTCGATCTGCTGAACACGGTTTATTAATAACAGAACTATTGTGTAACTTAGGACGAAGGCCAAGTGAAGAAGCAAACAGTTATGCATTCAATCCATGTTGTAGGAATTAACCTACAATTGTTATCTTTTGGTGTCATGATTTCTATGTTTGCAGCTCATGCAAGTGAAAATTGTCATTTGTTTTGTATGCATCAGTGGTTACATACAATAGCCGGTACTATCAATCTTTTTATTTTCCTGAATAAATCAGTAATTTAACTTTTTTAACTGATCACTCGTGATTTCTTCGTCAAGTTTTTTCTAAAAATATTGATGGAAACTATGAAGCGTACCTCCTGTGTGTTTTTTAGAGTAAAAACGTCATGCTATGGGTTTTTATTTCACCTCACTAGTTTCTATCACAATTGGTTATTTTTCTTCCAAAAACTTTCTTATGGGTCCTGTGATGGAAAAAAAGTCCTAAACATTAGGTGAAAAAAACTATGATATTTTACATATAGTATAATGTTCTGTCAATCTTTCTAAAAATTTGATAAAGGGGCCACAAGTGACAAGTTAAATAGTTGATGTATTCAGGAACAAAAAATTGGAGAGCTAAAAATAAGCGATTGAAAATAGAGATAATTTGACTTATCAATATCATACAAAGTGACATCTATAGGTACGGATGTGAAAAGAACTATGATATTTTACATATAGTATAATGTTTTTACCCTCTAAAATGTACGCAAGTGGTACGCTTCATAGGTTCTGTCAATCTTTCTAAAAATTTGACGAAGGGGTTACAAGTGACAAGTTAAATAGATGATTTATTCAAGAAAAAAAAATTGGAGAGCTAAAAATAAGCGATTGAAAATAGAGATAATGTAACTTATCAATATCATACAAAGTGACATCTATAGGTACGGATGTGAAAAGAACTATGATATTTTACATATAGTATAATGTTTTTACCCTCTAAAATGTACGCAAGTGGTACGCTTCATAGGTTCTGTTCTGTCAATCTTTCTAAAAATTTGACGAAGGGGTTACAAGTGACAAGTTAAATAGCTGATTTATTCCAGAAAAAAAAATTGGAGAGCTAAAAATAAGCGATTGAAAATAGAGATAATGTAACTTATCAATATCATACAAAGTGACATCTATAGGTACGGATGTGAAAAGAACTATGATATTTTACATACAGTATAATGTTTTTACCCTCTAAAATGCACGCAAGTAGTACGCTTCATAGGTTCTGTCAATCTTTCTAAAAATTTGACGAAGGGGCCACAAGTGACAAGTTAAATAGCTGATTTATTCCAGAACAAAAAATTGGAGAGCTAAAAATAAGCGATTGAAAATAGAGATAATTTGACTTATCAATATCATACAAAGTGACATCTATAGGTACGGATGTGAAAAGAACTATGATATTTTACATACAGTATAATGCTTTTACCCTCTAAAATGCACGCAAGTGGTATGCTTCATAGGTTCTGTCAATCTTTCTAAAAATTTGACGAAGGGGCCACAAGTGACAAGTTAAATAGCTGATTTATTCAAGAACAAAAAATTGGAGAGCTAAAAATAAGCGATTAAAAATATAGATAATTTGACTTATCAATATCATACAAAATAACATCTATAGGTATGGATGTGATACAATAGTAAAATATTTAGAGGAATAAATAAATTTTTAAAACCAAACTCATTAACCAATTAAATAATTTTAAATAAATAAAAGTTTTTAAAATAAAGAATTCGATAATATTATTTATTTTAACTCTACTTGCTCTCCATTAACTTATTAAAAAAATTTGAACGACTCGACTCCCATCCACGACCCTACTTGTGGAATTGTTTTACCAACCTACTTTTGAGTAAAGCACTTTAATTGCCCCGACTTTTTTTTTAAAAAATCTCTATTAATTTAAAATCTCTATTCAAAATGTTCTAATATAAATATTTTTAAATTTATTAAATTCATCATCCGTCCATCTCAAACAATTAAATCACCTACCTAACCTATTTATCTAACTCACCAGCCTTACCAATCTTAATGTGCATTAGTGCAATTTAAATTGCCTCCGCAAACTGGCACAGATGTTATTATCCAGTCAATTTTCAGTCGGTGTGGAATGATCCACGGGTTATCTTAACTCTTTTGTATATACACTGTTGTTGTTGGATAAAATCCTCTTGATTTACTTCTCTTCCAAATAGAAAAGGGATTATCTTGGAAAGACTGTTGAGATGACGATTTTATCTTTAGCGGTCAATTAATGTAATTTAAATTCTATTATAACTTGTATTTTTTTTTATAAAAAAAAATATTTTAAAAATATTTTTTTAAGTTATGAATTTTAAAAAATCTATTCTTTAAGAATAATAAAGATCAAGTTTTGAAGAGAATTATTATTTTTTAAGTGAAATGTAAATTTAAAAATAATAATAATTTTAGTTAAAATTAATCAGAATTTTAACGGTATAACGGTAAGGCATTTTGGTAAATCTATAGAGTACGACAATTCGAACCCCAACTGCAAGGGCAAACTTTTACAATGGATTTTCGATTGGGCAAATTATCACCACAAACGCTTCCAAACTTATGAGGATCGTCCATCACCCAAATTAATCAGGTCTGTAAGAATGAATATCTGGATTAATAAAAAAAATTGATTGAAACCACCCCAACAAAGGCCTGGCTTCTGCACAGTGAGCAACGACAGAGACTTGCAGCTTCAGTGCAGTGGAGGATGAAGAAAATGGTATTAAGATTGATAGATTTTAAATTCTTATTGCCAAGGAGGATAGAAGAACATCAATGCATCAAACTTTTATTGTAGAAATGAAAAATTATAAATGAAATTTAAGGATGGAATCTATCAGCCTTACTCATATTCATCGAGGAAGAGAGACCATTACAGTTTGACCCTCTCCATCGACCAACACTACACCAGCCCTCCATGTTCATGAGCCGGCGCCAAGTTGACACCAAGACCATGCCATCCCATGGATGTTGCCAGCACTCACCCAAACCCTACAAGCTCACATCTAGCCATTGCAAAAAGCCTCTCTGCCGAAGTAAATGAGCGAGCTCCTTGGCCATTGGAGCTCCATGCCTGTCACACTCAAACACAAATCAAACCATAAAAGTACACAGCATATTCATCTTGGCAAAATACCTGTTACATATTTACAACTTATGCTCCATCCCTTCGTTGGATCGTGCTATTACTGTTACATATGTTAGCGACCTATGACTACAAACAAGAAAAAGGAAGGAACTTTGTCGGATGGAGCAAACACTGCAAAAAAGTTCAATGAGCATCACAATCTCATATCCAAAAATATTGGAATCCAATGGGGATGATCCACACCAAAACTTAGTCATAACAGTTAAACATATATCTAAGATCATCTACTGTGAGCCGGGTCGCATGAGTACCCGTTTGGTCTTCGCCAAATGCAGAAGAAACCATCTTTCTCTTCTCCTCCTGCAAGATGTACCAGGCTCTATTTATTTGTCCATGTAAGGAAACCAAGTTCGCAGTTGTTTTAAAATCAGAAATTACTGAAAGGCATGCAGCATCATGACAATTACTCAGTCAATAGTTATTTTACCGTAATTATATCTGTTGATATAGACTATTAGATAATCAGAGTTTGTACATGGTTAGCGAACAAATCCACCAATAATGTAGTTGATAAATGTTTCTTGTATAACTTGATTACTGCAATTAGTTACAATGAACTTGGAGGTTTTGTCAAAGCTAACATAAGCATAGCTGTCATTTAAGTGTCAAACGAATAATGTCCATGAGTTACCTGAAGAGCCAATATGCGATCTTCAACTGTATCTTTGACAGTTATTCGGGAAACAGTCACAGGACGAGTCTGACCAATTCTGTGTGCTCGATCAATTGCTTGGTCTTCGGTAGATGGGTTCCACCAAAGATCAAGAAGAATTACGTGACAGGCAGCAATCATATTCAGGCCAAGACTTCCTGCTTTTAACGACATAAGCATAACAGTTACCTAAGAGAAACATGAATGATTACTTTATGAACAAGAAATAGTTCAAAGATAGGAAAGGATAGAAGAAATATTGTGCACAATACATAAGAATATAACTTTTTTTTTTTTTTTGATTATCTGACCTCTGGATCAGTGTTGAAGTCTTTTACAGCCTTGTCTCGTGACACAAGAGTCATTGTTCCATCAAGCCTCCTGTACTGTATTAGGTTTTCATTCAATGAAAGCTCGAGCAAGTCTAGCATGCTGGTCCACTGGGAGAAAACAATGGCCTTCTCCGGAACTTCAGTAGTCAAGTTTAATTGAGCAGAAGCAGAATCGCCTATAAGATCATGAACAGAACTTGAACTTTGACTTGCAATTGTCGTCAGTATATCAAGTGCTGCTTTAATTTTAGATGATACATAGCCACTATGGGTAATCTGTTGCTCATCAAATGTAGAACTGGTTGAAGTTTCATCATCAAAATTTTCACAGATGCAACTCTTCAGGGTACCACGTGAAAATACACAATCAGTACCAAGTATATCTTTACAACCAGGTGCAGGACACGTGTCACCAATTAAACGTTCTGATACACACTGGTAGCAGAAGACATGCCCACACATTGATACAACACCATCTTCTGGTGGATCCTATGAAAGGTACCAAATTGTTAGGCCTCAGTAGGACAACTGTAAAATAAATGACTAAACTTATGAAAATATTGCTAACTGAATAAGCTTCATTATAAAGTTAAAAGTTCTTAAGACAGAAAATATAAGTTTCTGCTACATAAAAGAAAAAGGTCTGTCATGGAAGTGTGAGCAAACTTGGAAAACATTTGATAATTAGATAAATAACTTCAAGCCCTAATGTGGATCGACTCATTTTCAAGCTAGCCTGGATGTCAAGCTGTTAACAGTGCACGAAGTAATAAACTTTGGCAAAAAACTCAAATTGAAGGTTAAATGGGAAAACAATAACCATATGTTACTGTAACTTTAATCCATGAATAATATTTTCAATTACAAGAATCATACTATCTAATTGTCAGATGTTAAGCACAAAATGGGTTATCCGAAGTTTAACCACTTAGTTTAAAACTATCAATTTGCATCAGTATGCACAGGTATTTATAGTATATCTGGTTGCCAGTTTGAAATATAAAATTGATAAGGAATTTAAAAGTCATTCTAGGGAATTGAATTGACAATTGATGGAATATGAATAATTATTCCTCAGTTTGGTTCACAAACAATAATTTGATTTCCTACATTTGGTTTATAGAGAGGTTGTAAATAATAAACAAGGAATAACTTTTACAATTATAAAATATACTGAATGTATTTTAATTGATTAGTCCAATTCCACACCATTTTGTGCGAATTATAAGAATATTATGTTAATGAGTCATACCATGAAATTTTAGAAAAGAATAATATAAAAAAGATTAAGGAGACTACGATGACCAAAAATCAATTTGGATTCATGCATTAAAGGTCGACAATAGAAGTTATACATCTTCTTAGATAACTAAAGTATCAAAAATAAAAGTAAAACTTACGCATAACATTTGTCGATCTAGAAAATGCACATGATAGTGTTTCGAGAAAAATTATGTGGAGAATTAAAAAATAAAAAAGTTAGTGTAACGTATATTGAAATAATTAAAGATATGTACGATAATGTAATGACAATAGTAAACACTCCAAGCGAATTAACTGAAGCGTTACCCGTAACGATAAGGTTAAATTAAGGATCAACTCTAAATCTCTATCTTTTTACAATAATAATGGATGAACTCACTAGACACATCCAAGACATGTTATCACATTGAAGGATGTTGTTTGCAGATGATATTGTTTTAATAGATGAGACACATAAAGGAGTAAATGTTAAATTTGAATTTTGACAGAAAACACCAAAAGTGAAAGATTTTAGACTTAATGAAGATAAAATATATGAAATTTAAGTTTAACAAATATTAGACGTAATAAGGTGATTGTTAAGATAGAAGATGACAAGTTATTTGTAACCGAGAGCTTTAAGTATTTAGGATCATTTTTGTAAAATAATAGAAATGCTGAGAGATGTCTTACATAGGATACAAGCAAGATGATTGAAATGAAAAAGAACGTTTGGTGTTTTGTTATCGGAAAGTACCTCTGAAATTTAAAGGAAAGTTCTACAAAATGACAATTAGACCTTCTAGATTATATGAAGCTAAATATTAGGCTATGACTCGAGCAAACAAAAGATGAGAGTCATAGAGATGAGGATGTTAAATTAGATGTACCATACAAGAATGGACAGGATAAGAAATGAAAACATTAAGGAGAAAGTCGAGGTTGTACCTATTGAAAGAAAACTCCGAAAAACACGTTTAAGACATATACTTAGCTAATAAATGTTCCAATTAGGCGATGTAAAATTATAACAAATATAGCCAATACACACATTAAAAGAGAAAGAAAATCAAAGAAAACTTGATTAACAATGATAAAATAAAATACAATTTATTGAAATAAAAATGATCGTAATATAATAAAAGATAAGAGCTCAATGGTGTACACAGATCCATATAGAGTGGAATAAGGCTTAGGTTGTTGGTTAGTCCAATTTCACACAATCGGGAACAATCCACTTGCTAAATCGATTTGCAGACTCATCCACTCATTTGACCCGAAGTTTAATTGACTTCTACAATTCATCTGCCCCATCTAAACAATTTGTCTTGACCAGACCAACCTAGGTAGGCTTGTTCACCCATTCAACCTATTGCTTGCTTGGTCCACCTACCATCGCTACTCCACTTGTCTATCTCCTATGTTCATTCATAATATTTTTTTTTGAAAATTAAATAGAAAAAATATATATTTTTATGAGAGATGAATAGAAGTTAATAGTTATTCATAGAAGAGAGCAAGAGAGCAAGGAATAGGTTGGAAGGATTTATGAGAATTTGTATTCTAAGTTCTTTTTCCTTTTGTAATTAAACATGAATATTTAATGGGAATTATTCTAATATGAAATAAAATAGCATTGCTATGATGCACTATTATAGTTCATTATAAGAGTTTGCCTAGACCTACCCACGGGTCGGATCTGAATCTGATCCGACCCAGAACCGCGAATGAGTCAGCAAGTCGTTTACCAGTTGACTTGGTTCAATGGACCAAAACCGTAACCGACCTATCTTTAGACAAGTCGGTTACGGGTTGGGCCCAAAGTGAACTAATAAATTGGCGATTCAAACCGATGATTTCAAAGTCAATTCACTAGTATTTTTGTTTTAAAAAAATATTATTTTGAGTGGTTTAGATTTTTTTTTTCAATGAGAATCTCTCATTTAATAATATTATAACATTTTAATAATATTAATGGTGTGATTCAATATAAACCAACTCATTTGCTTTAAATTTTTTAACGTGCACTATCTTTTAAGTGAAGCTAATCTTTCAGCCTATTTACCTTAAATTTTCTAATGTGGAACTATTCCACCTTTAACTCATTATATTTATTAATCCCAATTAACTCTCTTAATATGTCACTCATTGGTCTTATTCTATTTTTTTTTATTCATTCAACACATAACTTAGTTTATAGCGATCATTTGACTTATTTGATATATTCAATAATAATTTGCTAAGAAATATAATTTGTTCAACAATAAAATTATATATATATATAGTGAAGACTGAATGGAAGCCTTGGCGCAACGGTAAAATTGTTGCCATGTGACCAAAAGCTCACGGGTTTGAATCCTGAAAACAACCTCTTGCAAAAAAGCATGGTAAGGCTGCGTACAATGGATCCTTCCCTGGGACCCCGCATGGCGAGGGCTTCGTGCACCGGGCTGCCCTTTTTATATAGTGAAGGCTATCATCAAACAAAAAATTAATTAAAAAATATAACTGTGTGACATATATATCTCATCACACTAAAATATTAGCATTAGTTGGATAAAAAACCATTGGTATCAGGTGCAAAACCAAGTGGTCTTGGTCTATAATACATTATTATAGTAAAAGTGAAGATAGATCATAATTTGAAAATTATTTTACATCTTCCTTTCAATTTAGTGAAATAGACAGCAAGTGGTATTTTGATATTTTATGATGGTGGTGGCAAAAGACACAGTTATTTCATCCTCTATATTATAGCAAAGCTTCTCCAGTGTCAATTATTGGTGTAGAACAAATATTTAGTTCCAGAGCTAATATCTTAAATGGAAGACAATCTACTTTGGCTCCCAACTCTTTGGAAGCTCAAACGCTACTTGATGATTAGACGAAAGTTACAAAAGGAATACAACTTCCAAAAAACGAAGTAGAAAATTTTAATATCGAAGGAATTAATGAACTAAGTAGGATTTAATTCCCTTATATCTTAAGTGGTTACACAGGCAACTTAAATAAGTTCACGTTTTTTATTTTTCTATTTTTCCACATTTATAAATTTTTAAATATTTTTTTAATGAAATATAAATAATCTTGAAGCGTTGTGAACTATAAACTAAAATTGTAGCAAGCGGTTCTGAATCGTGAACCGTAACCACCTTTGAAGGTTAAGGTTAAGAGCTGAGATTTTTAAACCATTGAAGCAGCAGTCCTGAACGGTCACCATTGGTTCCGAACCATGGTCAAATCTAGGTTTGCCATCATGATGGCATACCAATTAATAGGTTGTAGATAGCGCTATCAGACTAGCATCTAAAGTTTTGATGTTGGTAATGAACACTGATAAAATTTACATAGACAAGCATTAAGTTCTAAGTCCATAAAGTAAAAAAATCATGTTTAAGTTTGATAATTGCCCAATTGGTCAAATTCCAATTAATACACTGCAGCATCTGAGGCTAGGCATTGCAAAATATTATAGATTTCAAGCTTTGATAAGCTAGCACTTGTGGAATGGTTTCAAAATCAGATCTGGAGAATCACGGTAAGATAAAGCAACAACCGTTTTTAAGAAAAAGTATCTTAGTGAACTTCAAGTGGGTCCATGTATTGGGCACAGAGGCAACAGCAGATGACCTTTTCTTACAAATCTTGCATTGCCCATGGATATTCCAAATCAAAAGGAATGATAAAGCTTTTACTAGAACATCTAGAATTTAAGTCAAGAAGATTGCAATAGAGATATAGTTAATTAGTTTCGCATTGCACTAGGGAACTTTAGCATGTGGTGAGCTGCATCCCCCTCTTGATTAACTAGAGCCCCTTTCTGAAGGCACAGGCTTGGGAAACGACATAACGTGTACTGACTACTGAACTACCAGTAGTAACTAATAAGCTGATAAATGGAAATAAACGTGTAGAACAATAAAATCATGTGGGGGAAGTCAGAAGTCGAACCAAATGTTTGTGCATAGGTAGGAGTACTAAACAATACTCAGTAATATCCACCCAACAGATACATATTCAAACTTATTAGATAATATTGTTGAATGGTACCAGGCACTATGGAATTTTCCCACCAGTTGGCATATCACATTATACAATATCTATAGGTTACTAACACTGTGGATCAGAGCATTTACAACATTGTTGATGTTTCTGTTTAAGTTACAAACCAAAAGTGTGGCGTATCTGACAAACAAGATGGAATTCAAGGTAATATGTTGTCAGAAAAATTTATACTCTATGAACATGCATTGATACTAATTTGTTTCTCTAATTTCTTATAGAAAGATATAGATATTGTTCCAATGATATTTTTTTGACTAATCTACAATTAAATCAATGCAACAATAGGGCAGCTTTTACGAGATTTAATAAGATTTATTAGACCAATCATCCAATTTTTTAAAAATTAAGATAATATATGTAAGGCACAAGAAAATAACTTGTCAAAATTCACAAGGATGCACATTCAGAATCAGTGTAGAGACTTACACTGCAGATGGTACAAATCGCCAAACCTTCCAACTGGTTACGTAAATTAATAAGCATTTCCCTGGGAAGTTGTCTTGCCATATCAAGTGAATCTTTTCCAATAGTATCTGTGTGAAATCCTTTAACTAGGAGGGGATGATCACAGGCTTGCCGAAGTCGCAGCAGAAGCATCAATATACTTGCATAATTTTGTTTCAACGTCCCCATGGCAGCAAATTCCTGCCGACATTCACAACTTCTATATAAGGAATATATAGTAAATGTTCCCAATAAAAAGGTTTTCCCCAGTAGAGGTTAATGGAACAAGGTGATCAGTTAGGAGAGGGATGAACATGCTCATTCTAGTGAAATTGTGATAACTAATTGATAGCACCATTTCGAACTAAAACTCCTACAGAGGATTTGGGCAAAAATTAATGAAATATGGAAATAACTATCTTGCACAGATAGAAATTATCTCACACCACGGTTAATCAAACTGAAATTTTATTAACAGAAAGATACCCAATGCACTGACAAAGCAACTTTTCTAGACAGCATCCTAACTAAAATAGCAAAGAAATAGCACTAATCAAGAAACATAATAATCTCATTAAACTACTACCAAATTAAAAATACCTATAGAACTCAAAACTTAATTAAAAGATATCAAATCACACAATATCCAAAACAGAACTGCCAAAATTAGTGACAATTCAAAACTTAAATGAATGTCATTTACTTCTTTACATCACCTACCATTTAAAGAAGGAAAGACATTAGTTTGAATTTGAGATTGTAATTGATTTTGGTAATTGTTACATTTTGGGTATTGTATATTTTGATATCTTTAAATTTAATAAGAGTTGGGTACCTTATAGTTTGGTAGTTGCTTAAGGAGAACATTGTATTTTCCAATTAGTAATATATTCTAGTTAGAGTTATCAATAAACATGATCATCTCAATGTATTAATTTTAAATTAATAAAATTTAAAATCCCAGAATTTCTGTGAGATAGTCTTTCTTTGCGTAAGGCATTTATCCTCACACTTCCTCAATTTCATCCAAATTATATGTGAATTTTGATTTGATTTGGTGTTGCACTTCCCTCTCCTGATAAAGATAATCCTTTTCAACTTAATAATAAAATTTTCAATCGAAATGTGCTATAAACACTTACAACACAAAGCAAATATAGCCCTCTTTAGTGATTGTTCAGCATTGTTGTCACCTTCATCATAATGTCAATTCCCAACTATTTGGAGTGGGTATATGATTGTATTTGTTCCAATGAGCTCTACTAATAATCAAACAAATTAAATTACTTTTATTACATCAATTAAAATATCCTTTCACATTCCTTCCTTTACCCCCAACACCTTCCATTATAATTGGCTGAACCCTCAGAATCTGTTGGTCACCTCTGAACATGCCTACACCATTTCAATTTACTTTCTCTTGTTTTATTAAAAAAAATAGCAAAAGAGATACATTTTAATCTGATTTAGTATTTCTGAAATGCTGCAAACTGCACTGCAGAATTTCTGAATTTACTCGATTACTATTAGTCAAAACGAACAACAGAGTATTTGTTGGCCATATTAAAGTACTTAGCTTAAATATAATGTTCAATAACAATGACAGAGACCACAATCAGAAAGATCCATCCATCAGGCTATGAATGGGATGTGAGGAGCAGTAATATGAGATGAGAAAAATAATTACTCCAAAAGCAAAGGATATGTTTGATGTTATAGCAGTAAAATAAATAAGCTTGCCAAAATCTTCAAAATCTGTATCAGAAATCTCTTAGACTATTAAAAGAGTTAAAGCCCAATTCTCTTTCTTCAATTAGATTAGCAGTCATTTCCTCTACTTCCTCTAAAGAAAGAGGACACCTTTCACATTATGTGCTAATTCAATTCCAAGAAAATGTTTAGGACTCCAAGATCTTCAGAAACAATTTTTTTCTGTCTTTTTATTTCCAAGACATACAAATTACTGCTGTCAGATTAGACAATAGTCATTAGTACCACATGGCTAATTTATTTATGCACTAAATTCTTGAGTTTTGTATATTCACACGTATGGTAAAATTACTTCCTGAAGAATAATTTTATTATATCACTTTTCTTATTAACCTGGTATCAGAACATCACTCCCCTTCTTGTTGCCTTCCTCATCTCCCATCTCCCATCCCCCATCCCCCATCCACTGCCATTTTTGTGTCAAACCTTTTGTTGTGACCAATGCAAGCATAATAACTTGTCCTCGCCATTCATATCCACAACTAAAACCCTTGTGTAAACCTGTGCTCAACCATTGTGCCACAACCAAAACCCATGGAATGACTTGATTCATACTTAGGAATCACATTTAAAATCAAAACCAACACCAGTGCAATGACTCGATTTTCTACTTTATTGTGAACATTTGCACATAGGGGGCCATACACAAGTCATAACTAGTACCAACACTCACACTTGCATTCTTCATCACAAGTAAACCCACGATCACATTTTTGTTAACCAACTAACTCCATGTGCACTTTCATGACACAACTTAACTCTACGTGCACTTTCGTGAACCAACCAACTCTGCATGCACTTTCATGATTAACTCCACATGCACTTTCATGATCAACTCCTCATGTCATGAACCAGCATGAGGCACTAACAACCTTCTTCTAAACCTGCTCTTCTAGTGATCATCCATTTTCTTCATGAAACCCAAGTTAAGCTTCTCCTAGATTGGTCCTCGATCATCATGAGCCCCAAACAATCTCTTCGTCACCTCTCTTTTTTGTTATCTCTCCCTCCCTATTCTAAGGATATGGTTATGTAAATTTCACAATTCTAATTTCAGGGAATCTTAGACAAATTTTTTTCTAGTGCAATCTCTATATGCACATCTAACCATAAAGCTTTTTATTGTGCCATATTCACATCTCTCATTGTGTTATCATACAACCTCACAACCAATAGTCCCATCAGAATCAGTATCAAAATTAATCATTCCGTGTTTATCATCTTTGGTGTCAACTTGAGATTCTTTTCGGTTCTCATACCCAGGGTAATTATCTCGCACATCTCTACCTTCTCATGAGAAAGATTAGGATTGGGATCAAATGTTCATAAGCAAACTTAATACTTCCCTCAATAAGATATTATTTATGTTCATTTATCATGAAAAACAAATAAACAATCAAACAAACTGAAAATTATATCTGCGCTTGACAATAAAAATGAAGAAATCTCAACACTTGTGAGCTGAAGTCATTTCGGTACATGAATAAAACCTGTAAACAATTGTATGAAAATATTTGTTTACAAGAAGAGGAAATGCTAACAAGTATTTAACGTGGTTTGGACCCTATGTCATGGCCCATTAACTCATTAAGTGGGTCACTTCTAAAAAATACCATACTTGTTCTGCTTTAAGAGGAAGAAGAAACCTCGTATTAAAACAACTTTCTGCTCTCTTACAAATGATAAAACTAACTCAACATAAACAAAAATCAAGCTCTTTTTAGATCATCAAGGACTCAAGAGTGCCTAGAAATTAAAAAAAAAAACAACTTATGAACAGACGATTGCATTATGAAAGTTGTATCTTTCAAGGTCCCCTTGCTTTCCTATTTATAGTTGCAAGCTAACCTTCAAACGTTAGATAAGATTAGACTTGCTGATCAGCTTTATTCTATGTTCAAATCTAGATTAGTTAACTGGATAAATTTGCAACTTATCTACCAACTGATAATATTTCCAATTGACACCAACCCAGTTCAATAGACTCAAATCCAAGTCACTCAACTCAATTGGTTACTTCTTGTTGCAGACCTTATCCTCCAACGAATACTTTTTGAGTCGACTCAGAACCTCTTTAGTCAACTCAATAACCTATTTCTAGCACACCATTATCTACTCGAGTAGACTTCAAAAGATTTAATTCTCTTCGAGTTGATTCAAGATGAAACAAAATCTCGTGAGTCGACTCAAGCTGAAACAAAACCTTGTGAGTAGAACGTCTACAATGGATGTCAAGAAGGCAACCACACTAAGTATTAACGTAAAGGCAAGCACATGCCCCCAGGGCGTAACGCAGACGGTGGGCGCATGACATCTCTGGCGAAATGGTCAGGGACCGATTCTCAGGAATTGACGACCTGGGGTTTACCCCATCATGCACTTATGGCTTGTGTACCTGCATTTACCTCCCTCCATATCCATGGGGCCGGCACTAGGGGGCCGCTAAGGTAGCGGATTTCTTCTAAAGACAAGTACACTAAGTATTCATATGACATAACATCTCCAAGTAGTAGTAGTAGTAGTAGATGATTTTTAGTAGGTATACATAGACATATCTCCTTAAACATAAGTTTGACACTATTGACTGTTCATCGCTTTTTGCAAAAGAGTTAAAAACGAAAAAGGATTAAAATCAATCAGAACCAAAGTGATTAAGATGGAGAATGTAAGAACCATAATTTCAAAATTATTATAAAGGTCACAGATATTTGCATAAAATTCACTCCAAGTACACCTCAACAAAATGATATTGTGAAAAGGAAGAATTGTGCACTTCGGGCATCTCGGTCCATGTTGAACAAGTACTCTTTCCTGAGATACTTTTGTGCCGAGAATTTTCATACTACATGTCATGTTCAAAATAACATAAATATTTCCATTCCTTCTTAGTGAAAACCTCATATAAACTTTGTCTATGGAAGTGTACTCTCAATTAAGAATCTCAGGTTATTTGGTAGTAAGATATATCTTTAAATACTAAGGATCACTTTGGCAATAATCAAGCACTTAGGTTATTTGGTAGAAGAGTCACCTAATGTTCATCGTTTACATCCTTTTAGCTACCACCTCTTAATATCTACAACTACCTCTGAAAACCTGGGATATCAACAAGAACCAAACATACATATGCATAGGAAAAACCAACAAAGGAGAGCAAGAGAATAAACCAAGAAGGATGAGCCCAGGAAGATGATTAGAAGAAATAATTCAACCACTCTTAAAAGTCTACAAGAAGAACCCAAATATCCCCTTGAAAAGTTAATAGGAGATAGCTCCCAAGGGTAAGGATGAGATCTCATTTTAGACGTGTAGATAGCAATGTAGCATTCATCTCTCAAATTGAGCTAAAAAACATAGAAGAAGCATTGCTTGATCTAGATCAAGATACAAGATGAATTAGCCTTAAGACCTTATAATTGTTCAACCATTCGAATTTGTCAGATTTTTATGAATAAACTTTATGATGAAATGGACGTGTGATTTGAAATAAGGCTAGAGTAGTGGCCGAACATTTCAAGCAAGTAGATTATGATGAGACTCATGCTCCAGTAACACAACTCGAATCAATTTATATGCTTTTGACTTTTACAACATTAAAGGTCTTACACTCTTTCAAATGGATATAAATTATGCATTTTTTTAATGGATTTATAAAAAAAAAATTTGTGAAACAATCACATACTTTTGAAGATTTGCAAAATCTAAATCATGTTTTAGACTAAAAAGACATTATTTGGTTTGAAACTAAGTCCCTCAAGCTTGGTATATAAATTTTTTAAGTTTTCTTATCTCAAAATATTTTTAACTAGGTGCAGTTCACCTTACATTAGTTATTTAAGACAAAAATAAAATTATTTATTAAATACAAAAAAAAATATGGTATTTTTATTGCACGACTTTATGTAGATGATATCATTTCTGTTCAACTAATAAAGAATTTTTTAATATGTCTACCACTCTCATGGAGAGTGATTTCATGATAAGCGAAAATTAAATGTATTATTGGGACTTCAAATAAGGCAAAGAAAGCATCATGAGATCTATGTTCATCAAACCATGTATGCAAAGGAGTTCATCAAATGATTTGAAATGAAAAATGTAAAAGGCTGTCAACACCTATAGAAACAAAAATAAAAATTGGACAATGATCTGAATGGTAAAAGTGTTGATTTTGAAATAGAAAAATTAGAAGTTTAATTGTAAGGATATTATATTTAACCGAACTTTATTTTGATGGTAGGATTATTCATTATGTTTCAATCGGTTCCTAAAGAGTCCAAACTTGTGGTAATTAAGAGAATCTTAAGGTATCTCAAGGGCACTCTTAATCCCAGTCATTAGTATTCAAGGAGTGATTCATTTGACCTTATAGGTTACTTCAACTTCGACTATGTGAGTTGGAAGTTGGATAGGAAAAACACTAGTGAAAGGTGTCAACTCCTTAGATCCTCCCTAGTAAGTTAAAGTAGTCACAAATACCATTGGATTGCACTATCAACCACCAAGGCCAAGTCATAGCTATGGGAGAATGCATGACACAATTATTGTAGATGGTGTATAAAGGAAGATCTTAGATTAGCATAAAGAGTAGTGTGCAACTACTATGTGAAAATTTTAATACCTAACAAAAAATTGTATGTATATTGTATTCATCATTCTAGGGCAAAGCATATTAAAATCAAGCACCATTATATGACATGACACCAAATTATATTGAATCCAAGTTAAATATCCTCATTTATTCACTAAACCCCTTTCTAGGTTGGGTTCATTTTTGTTTATATACATATGCCTGTTAATACCATTGGACTATGTGAGTTGCAAGTTGGATAGGAAAAACACTAGTGGAAGGTGTCAACTCCTTAGATCCTCCCTAGTAAGTTAAAGTAGTCACAAATACCATTGGATTGCACTATCAACCAACAAGGCCAAGTCATAGCTATGGGAGAATGCATGACACAATTATTGTAGACGGTGTATGAATGAAGATCTTAGATTAGCATAAAGAGTAGTGTGCAGCTACTATGTGAAAATTTTAATACCTAATAAAAAAATGTATACATATCGCATTCATCATTCTAGGCCAAAGCATATTAAAATCAAGCACCATTATATGACATGACACCAAATTATATTGAATCCAAGTTAAATATCCTCATTTATTCACTAAACCCCTTTCTAGGTTGGGTTCATTTTTGTTTATATACATATGCCTGATAATACTTTGAACTTTAAATGGCATAATCACAGGACGTGTAGAACAATTATGGTGATACCTTGATCTCATCTCATTAAAACATCTCAGCAACCATGATCTTAGTTATGATGCATTTATTAGGTTAATGTCATTAAAATATATAAATCATGAAAATGACAAATAATGAGAATAGGAATAGTTCAAATGATCATAGAAATGTCCCTTATTTTATAATCAAACTAATTTTTCAAATAATTTAAAATTTTTAAAAAGTTTAAATTTTAGTATCTTATTGCAAAAATTATGCTTGAAAGCATTTACATCTAATATTCTCTTAGTTTTGCTGGAAAGGTAAATTTCACAACCATATATTTGATGCTAAATTACAACACAAAAAATATTAAATTTTTAAATAATTTTAGACTTAGTATCATTTTTCAAAAATGAGGTTTGTCTATCATAGATTTCACTTTATTAGTCATAGAGATGTAGCACCGTCCAAGTGTCAAGAATAAAGTTATCTTAGCTAATATATGTCCACTTCCCAAGATGCAATTCAAGAAAGATAATCATCATATTACCTTATACTATTTACCTCTTTGTAAAAAAATAGTTTTCCAATATATTTTTCTTCCATTTTATAATAAGCAAAGATACTTTTGATAAGATCATGGTTTTGAGAAGTGGTCTAGACCACTTAGGCATTTCCAACAGGCCTCTGCTTCACCTATTGTGTAAGCAGTCATTGTTAGGTGGGTATTTTAAAAATGGAGATAGGTAGACCAGCAATGCATTGATTGGGAAAAGGGTGGGTTCGGTGATTGAAAAGGCTCATTCAGTAGGAGAATAGGAATGATTTGGTGGTGACTTACAAGTCAATCCCTTCTCTTCTCCTTCTCATGCTGAAACACTTTTACACTGAAACCCCTTATTCAGTTCTTCTCCCTGACACTTCTACACTCAACATCGTCGGTTTTCTCAATTATTCCACACACGATACCTCTACACAAAAACAGTGTCACCGTTCATTGAAACTCTGCTCATGATGCCTCTACACGCATCAAACCCAATGTTATCACCACTGTGACTACATCTGCAACACTTTCAAATCCACAGCGTTGAGACTCCTTCACAGCATCCCTATTAGTGCACAGCATCCCTATAGTGCACAGCATCCATCTAAACCAGTAATTAGTCACAGTCCACCCATAACAACCAACCACATTCACATAACAGTAATCAGTAACTTGGGTGCTTTGCAACAGTCGTAACCCCACCCACGACAGTAATCAGACACATCCAGTACTGTTTCACCCGTTCACTAACAGCAGTAACTGAACAACCTTCAGTTAATTTTGCCCTTTTTGATTCCCTTCACAGCAGCCCTTTTTTCTTATTTTACTTCTCATTTTAGATCTCCGATTTTATAATTTTATCTGCTTGTCATGTTTTGTTTATTGTTTAGTGAATTTAAAGTATGAAAACAACCTCAACTCAACACAAGATAGTAAGTTCTGATTTCTATAGACCTTAATATTGTTAAGTGCAAATTTTGTGGCAAAGAAACCAAAGGAGTCTCCAGATTTAAGCATCACCTTGCTTGTATTTAAAGTAATGTTGTGGGTTATTAATAGCTAAAAGCTAACAAAGTGATCCTTGCATTGGAGTCAATCAAAAAGAAGAATGACAAGGTAAACTTGTTTCAGGAAGAAAGCCTGTAGGTTAATATTTCATGGAAAAAAATCCAAGGAATGGGTGATAAAAGGCTAAGAATTAAAGGACCACTGGATCGATTCACAGATAATGATCCAGAAATAGTTGTGGCATCACAATATTCAACAAAGAAAAGCCACAACAAAGATAAATTTGCCAAGGAAGAAAGGAATAGTGTCAACCAGTATATTGCTAAATGGTTCTATGAAGCAGGTATTTCATTTTATGCAGCTTCCTTGAAGTCTTTCCATACTGTGATAGAGGCAATCAATGAAATGATCTTATCTATAAAAGTTGAACTCTTTATGATCTCGGTGAACCTTTACTTAAGAAAGAAGTGGTAAAGATCAAAGAATATTTATAAGTCCATATGGATACTTGGAAGAGAGCCGGTTGTACTATTATGACCGGCTTGTGTTTTCATGGACAGATAAAAAGAGCAGGAGCATTACAAACTTGTTTGTATATTATGAATTAGGCACGAATTTCTTGAAATCTATTGATGCATTTGAGGAGTGCCACACATTTTTTACGATTGTTGATAAATATATGGAGGTTAGGGAACAGAGTGTTTCGGATAGTAACACAATGCTGTGGAAAATTTAGCTATTGAAAAGGCTGATAAAAAAGGACCGACTATATATATTTTTGTCTTTTTGTAGTTCATACAATTGATTTGATGCTTGAGGAGGTTGGTAAGGAAAAAATAAACCATATAATTGACAAGCTAAGAACTATCATTGTTTTTAAATACAATCACCGTAAGACTTTTAGCATAATGAGTCACTTCAGTCACCATAGGACTTTTGAGCATAACACCTTACTTCACTCAAAAAAAATAAGGACCTTGTGCGAGCTAGAATCGTAAGGTTTACAACTTTTCTTTTACTGCAAAGTGTTCTGGATGCAAGGAAAAAGATAAGGATGATATTTCTTCAGAAGAGTAACTGCAATATAAATGATCTAGAAGTGTTAAAGGCTTATTGTGATGAGCAAGTTTGTCAGGTGTGAATTTTACACTTTTGGTATTTTTGTATTAGTAAAGTTATAGGATTTTTATGCAAATAAAAGGCCGATAATGAGATTTACATATAATGATATAAAGGATGCTAAAAAGAAAATAATAGCCTTTTTTTAAGAATGTGAAAATTTCTTAGAAGTCATATGAATCTTATTGAGGAATATATATAGAGGAAATTTGATAGTGCTCTAAATTTTCTTATTGCCTTAATCCTTATTATTTTAGGGACTATTAGGAAATAGTGTCTGATAGCGCTATCATGGATGATATTCTCACACGTGTATGCCTTTCCATCCTTCTTGATCCTACCATCCAGGATAATGTGATGTGATAAGTATAGAATTGAAGGCATATAGAATGCATTTGGACTCTTTAGAATACCACTACTGAGGTAGAGGTCAAAGAATGATAAAAATTTAGCCAAAGTAATTCTTACTATTTAGTTAAATTTGTTAGTCATTTTGAGTAAATTCTAGAATTTTACTAATATTATTTATTAATTTAATCTAATAGAACATGGGGGTCAATTTGAATTAGGTATTCTCCATTTATAAGTAATGCCAATCAACATTCTAAAGCTACTATGCAACCCCTCTGGGTGTGAGGGGAATTAAAGTGCATTTAAAAGGGCATATGAGAATTATGATCATTGTTTACTTTGAAATTTTTTAAACACAAGGTTTCAAATTTTGAGTTGAGCCGAAGTTGTGGTCTTTGACCAAAACAATATATAATTTTGACACGGTATCAAACCGTGTCTATAGGGTTTCAATACTTATTTAACTAAATTATTAATTTTTATTATGATTAAATTTGTATTATAATAAATTCTTTATTTGATAATTAATGATATTGTTAATATATATTTGTTTTTTCTTTATGATTAATTTGATTATCTCAGTTTTTATGATTAAAATGTTTATAATCTTTAATTTTAATTTCTAGCTTAAATTATATTTCTTTCATTTTATAATAACTTACATAACTACTCTATAAACTAGCATGCTTTACTTTCAAATTCAGCAAAATAAAGTAATGTATTTTCATATTTGAAAGAAGAAATCCAAGAAGTTAATGATGTAATTTTATTTGAAATGAACTATATTTTAATTAATTTATATATTTGCGTTCAAAATTTATTTGCAAGCATTTAATAGAGGATTAAATATTACTTTCATATTTTGTTTGGTAAAAACCTAAATAAAAAACTCTTAAACGCTGCTAAAAAATTTCAAATTTTATTATTAAGAATAATAGAACAAAACAAAAATTAGGAGTATAATATTATATTTAAATTTTTTTAAATTAAATATATAAAACTCGATTTGAACTTAACAAAATTAACATTGAAAATTTTAGGTTTAATTTTTTTTCAACAAAATCACATTTAAATTTGAAAAAAAAATTATCTAACTAAAAATTATGGAAAAAATAAATGATTTTTAAATTTAATTAAATATTTTTTATTTAATCAAAGTAGCATGTGGAACTCTAGTTATTTTTCGAATTAATCTTTTGAAAACATAGGCATTTAGTATATGTCATTAATTATTTCTTATCTTATGTTATTTCTTTCAGTCTCTTCTTTATAAAAGTTTGACTATGAAAAAATATCCATCAATGTTGAATACCAAATTTTATCCTATTTAAATTTTTATGTTTTTAATTATTTTTTAAAATTTTAAATACTAATTAAGTTAGATTAAACTAATATGTTAAGTTTTATGGTCATTTTTTTAGGGTTAAATAGAGCTCATCAAGTAGAAATGATATGATTATAATCAAGCGGGTTCAAACCAAACTCGATTTGAATTTATTTAAAACTAAATAAAGTTTATATATAGGAAAGTTCAATTCACTTGTATTTAATTAGGTTAATTGCATTTTTAGAAAGTTAGAAAATTATATAACTATTTAATTATGTTTATATTTTTCTCTTGATCCCCTTACTCCCTCCCCTTCTCCACTAGTTTTCACACTAGCGGCTAAGCTGCCAATACTCAAAGTCGTATGTCATCCACCTCCTATATTGTTTGTTGATCCCTTTGTCGAAGAGGGCACCGCCCTTACGACAACAATCGTTACCCCTACCTCCAACAACATGCACTTAGTCGACCACTCGTAGAGACTACTATTACACCAACCTCTACCGCCCCTCCAACATCTCTATCTTTTCAGACCGGACTTTCTCTTGTGGTTTAAAATTTCAAGTCTGTATCGGAGATTCGGTGTATGACATACGATTTCAATATTGTATCATACCGTGTCGATGATTTAGGCATTTTTAAATATAAAATATATTAACTAAAAATAAAATATTTAACGTAAATATTTTAAAAAGAAAAATATATAAAAATTAATATTTAAAATATATATAGAGAGAGATAAATAAATAAATACAACAACAACAACCAAACCTTATTTCACTAAGTGAGGTCGGCAAATAAATAAATAAAAATTTTATTATATATTTTATAATTAAAATAATAAAATATTTAGTTAATTAGATAATTTCATTAGAGTTTAATTAAGTCTTTTTAGATAATTCCTATCATAGTTAAGAGTTAATTAAAAAACCCCTAGCCCGCTCACGCGACTCCTCCGAGGGAATTGCACGACACCTCCACGATATTTTTTAAATATAAAATATAATAATTAAAAAATATATTTAAAAAATAAAAAAAAATATTTAAAAAAAATGGAGATAAATAAATAAATTACTGTATATTTTTAGAATTAAAATAAACAAAATATATAATTAATTAGATAATTTTATTAGGGTTTAATTAAGCCACTTGAGATTATCTCAGTCGTAGCTAAGAGTTGATTGAGATAATCAATGCTAAGTTATCAATTTTAATTTAAAAACCCGCACTTGCTCCGCCCAGTGCAACCCCTCTGGCACGACTGTGGGGTCACGCAAGCCTTCCACGGCGACAGCTTGACACAATATTTTAATCCATGCTTCCTCTTCTTATTCTCTCCTCTTTATCTTTCTTTTCAATTTCTCTCATTCCCAAGCCAAAGCTCTTCATGCCAAACCATTCTGCTTGTTTGTTTGTTTGTCAATGAGCAAAATATAAACTCTGCTTGTGCCAATAGGCATAGCTCGACACTTGAAATTGTGATTGTACATAATTTATCAATAAATAAATGGATTTCTTTTTTGTCGATTCATACAAAGTGAACAAAGGAATTAGTTGTAATGAAAATAAATGATATAGTGTATATCCAATTTGATGAAAGATTGATGAATTTAAAAATATATATATATTAAGAAGAACCCCCTTAGAGTTAAAAGATGTCAGTAGTGCCAGAGAATGAATGAACGAGGATATAAGAGGAAGTAGTTTTTTTCAGGCTTGACATAGGATATAGTTCCAAAACCTTCAAGAGCTAATCAGCTTTCTCAAGAGAGGAGAAGCTATAAGCTAGTTGATCCCTCTACAAGTGAAGACTATGAAGAAGAGGTTAATTCTGAGGATAAAAAAGTAAGGTGGCTAATGAGGAATTTAATGGGATTTTCTGGATAGTTTTTTTTCTCTATAGAGTGCTTTGTTACTTATAACTTATGAACTTAGTTTATTGTAAACTTGTGTATGACACTAGTTAGCTTTTTCACGTTTAAATATTTTAGCATGATGACATTATTTTTTGCATGATGGCACTACCTATTTTAATAATATTTTAATACCAACCACCTAAGGACCAAGTGACTACGGCCTAAAAATAATATTTTCTTGCTAAAAAAATAATATATGTATAATATTAATTGCATAATCCACCTAAGCAATTTACCTTTATTTGGAATGATGCAAACATTTGCAAGCATAAGTGGTTTAGGCAGCCATGGACCCTTCCACACTGCTTATGTGGCTGCCCAAACCTCTTGTTGAACCATTAAATTTGATATAAATGAATCTATAGCAATAACTTCTTTGAAATAAATGTGAGCGCCTAGATTTTCAGTTTTCCTATCATTTTTTTCTCATACATGCATACATTGCGTCTTAAATGGAGATCAACCAGTTAAGCATTAGGTTGCACATCTAAGTCAATTGCATATCTCAACTATTGTGATATATTCACTATATATGAGCTATACAAACTTTATAAGAGGTGACTATATCTCCAGCTCACATGTGAAAATAGAACCAAAAAAGCAATCACCTTTCTTTCTTTCTAGCCATATCCCATATTCCCATGCATAAAGTTGTTTCCCGAACTTATGGAGAAGAAAGTAAGAGCTAGCATTATTCTACAAATTATGAGTTAGCATTACAATCTAAATAAAGATAAAGGTCAAATTTCTCTTTTATCAGAAATCTGGTGAAAATACAACCTAGTACGATCTGTTCTTCAATTACATTGAATTGCACAATAACTCAACTATCAAATGGGATGTACCTTGAACTGTTGCCGTGAATCAGCCTCCAACTTTAAATAGAACTCCCGTTCTTCGTGAGAAAATTCTACTTTTTTCAAGCAAATTGACTTCGGCGGTAGTTTAAGAATTGGCTCCCCATCAATAATTGTACCTACAAGGCAATTTAGCAGGAGGAAGCGAACAATAAGCCATAAACTAATGAAACAAAAGAATGAACATAATGAAAATTCTATGGAATTAGATATAGGCAAAACATAACTATAAAATCATTTAAATAAGAAATGAACAAGGGAAATAATTTTTTAAAAAAATAAGGGACTCAAAAATGGGAAGGTGAGGAGAGACATTGGTATAAGAGAGAACCATACCTTACATGCCAAACACAACTACAACAATAAAATATAGCTAGAGAAGAAAAGAGATGCTTTGACTACAGGGAGGGAAAAAAAAGATGTTTGTCAAAACAAATGCTAGATAACAAGACTGGAGAGTGTGCATGGTAACAAATTGGCAAGTAACAACCCTAAACCCAGTCCATGACTCTATTGGATCAAACCTAATCACTCCTACCCCTTGTATTGTAAGATTAAGCTCCTAGGATTACATTGAAAGAAGAAAGCAGCTAGACCCACTGTTACAGTCAAAGCAATTGTTCTGAACCTTCTAATTCTGTTTTTTTTTTTTTTTTGAGAAACCCATCACTGTTACACCAAGTCACTACAGTCAAATCAATTGTTTCGAGCATTCTAATTTTATTTCTCGTGAAATCCATCAAGGTTGTATTCTCCCTCAATTCACATTGCATATAGGTTTACAAAAATATGTTGTAATACAAGGTTAAATTGCCGATATCCACTAGCACCCTTCTTACTAAACAATCACAATCTAAACCTAAAGCAGTAATGCATATCCGTTATAGATAATATAGAATCAAAGCTCTCAAGCCACCACTTTTTCATGAAGCAGTAATGCATCTTGAATATGTGAACCAATTTTCCCTACTTTTTTGGTCTATCAAATCTTGGCTATACTTATGCCCCACATGTAAGGCAAACATGATGGTTTCCTTCAGGCAGAAAATTTGAACTTGTTGCTTCTTTCTCCACTGGATGCTAATCACCTAATAATCAATTTTATATGTTTTTGAATTGGATCGCAGGTTGGCTCCTCCTTTGACTTCCCTCCATGGACCCACAAATTTGTGCAGTTTATCCCTTTCTAAGCAAATCTTCAAATGCATACACTCATCTGTATTGCACACATGCTCCCAATGATAGCAGCAACACTTTGGTTTGTCTTTCTAATGGAAAGCAGGGCAGTATAGTTGTGGTTATGGTAACTGCAATTTTCCATCTTTAATTTCTGTGAGCACTTTAAGATTGTGGGGCATTCATAGGCATCACTTCAACATGACAACATATCCACTTGTCCCCTTCAACATTTCAACATAGTACTTAGGTGGGTTCTTGTGCGGAGAATGAAACCCTTGATGGCCTCAAAGCAAACTTAAAGGCAGCCATTAGGAAGTATAATATAGTCATCCACTTACCTCGTCACTTTGATAAACCCCTTTAAAAATTTTGAAAGTGCCTCCTCACCCTTTCATTTCAACATCATCAAGCTATTGATTTTGCAGGCTATCCTATTATTGCCAACAAAGTCAATGCCTTGAGAAAATTCCTTAAAGCTATATATTTCCCCAATGGCAACAAGGAGAACAAATGTGTGACTCCTCATGGTTGTATTAAAAAAATTCAGCACATCAAGAATTTACTATTCCATGCAAATATATATGGGAATGAAAAAAACAAACACGTTCTAACAAGTCCATGCTCCCATTGTAGGTATCCATATTCAAAAAATTCCTTGAGACTTGCTCCTCAATCTCAAGAGTAAAAGAGACTCAAACTTTAAATACTTCACTTCTTGTACCTCACCTCTTTCCATGTTCAAAGTGTTGGTGTCCCAATGTTATCATCCAATATGGGTACGGAAGAGGTAGATAAAAGTCCAACTATTAGATGATGAGAAAATGCAAGGTATTATTTATGTAATGCATACAGATAAAATACTATAACTGTTAGCCATTGCTAGGTCTTTCACATGAAGATGTAAGTATAGTCCATGATTTAGTGACCAAACAAGAAACCTTGTGTAGAAATTACAATAAAGAAACCATTATTGTGTTTTATGTATCATCTTTCCAGAAAAGGAATAACAAGAAAAGATCTAATCAACTAATGAGTAATGACCAATATATGAAGCTTACATAGTTCCAGATAAATTTATGTGAAGAAATTACCTTTGGTGCGTCGAAGCAGGACTGTTTTTAAGACAGCCTGAAGTTTTTTGTATCCACTACTCGCATTTCTAGATATTGGATGTTTTATAGAAGCGCAGAAGGAGCTATATACAGAATAAGGATCATACTTCAGAAAACGGAAGTAGCTGTAGAGATCATCAATTGTATTCTGCATCGGTGTCCCTGATAAGCACCATCTTCTTTTGGCCCGAAGACCACAACAGGCTCTAGCAACCTGAGTTCTATGATTTTTTATAGTTTGAGCTTCATCTAAGATAATCCTAAACCACCGAACTCTAGCAAGAGGACCACTGCCAAAGTCAAGAAGAGACTCTTTTGATTTTTTCCCTTTCTTCTTATTATTCTGTTCATTGGAGGACTGCCTCCTCTTTTTGTTGGATGAAAAGTCTGGACATAGCCCATACTTATCATGGTTCTTTTGCTCTCCTTCATCATCAT
This sequence comes from Zingiber officinale, assembly GCF_018446385.1. Taxonomy (NCBI): domain Eukaryota; kingdom Viridiplantae; phylum Streptophyta; class Magnoliopsida; order Zingiberales; family Zingiberaceae; genus Zingiber; species Zingiber officinale. Next base: position 31,809 of record NW_024589967.1, on the reverse strand, counting down.
CAGCTATAGGCTGTTTTGGAACTTCATTAGTCACAATTGAATAGGTGGTCAGAACAACATGGTATCTTGTTAGTTCATTGGGATGCTTTGTCCGTGTACCTCCATGATATAGGAGAACAGATAACTTTGCACTTTCTGGAACTCTTTCATCCAACTCTCTACCCCATTGCCGAAGAACACTAGCAGGGCACACAATCAATGTACCTCCAGCTGGCCTGGTGTTGCTTGATGTGTTGATCATTGAAGAAGTCACTTTCTCACATTTAAGATCACTTTCTCTGGATTGTAATTTTGTCTTATCCGCTTCAGTAACCCCATCATCATCCTCATCTAGATTTAAGGCTTCTGGTTTTACACAATCTGAAACATCTGATGTAAATTTTGACTGTTGAGCCATTTGCTTTTGTATCAGAGCTATCATGGATATAGTCTTACCAAGGCCCTGTTTTTAAGATAGCATGCCATCCTTTAGACAGTCGTGCTTAATAAAATACTATTCTCGTATTAATTAAATGTGAATGAGAAACTAAATCCACAAAAACTGACCTGATCATCTGCAAGAATTCCACCTGTACAATGTGTACTTTTCTCCTTCTGAACCATCCAAGCTAAGGCTATTTTCTAATCAACATGATGGTCAGTATCCAATTGTTGAAACACAAGGAAAGTAATTAATAAGGTTGCACATCCAGTAGCTACCTGATGCTTAAAAAGAGGAACAGCCAAAAGACCCTGAGGCAGGTCATCCTCTAGCCGTGGTTGACCAAGATTCTGTAGATTATAAAGGGGGAAAATGGCAGTCATTTTTCTTAAAATTGACAACCAAAAGCAAAGTTTAAAATTTTCTAGCCATGCTGAAATTTTGGTCACTGACCAGAATGATACAAACGGACCGTTTCCATTTTGGTGTCACACCATTGTGCAAGAGTGGTCTCAAAATTCATTGTCACGTGACTAACTTTACTTGTTGTAATTTTTAATAAACTATTTTATTATAATTAGTTATTTACTTAATAAATAATTAAATTGCCAATGCATAATTATTCATATCAATCTTTATACTTTAAAAATTCTGGCAATCAATTAAGCTTTAGCATTTGTCACTTGTAAGTCATATAATTCTACTTCTTTCTTTAGATAATGATTTATATTTATAATCTAGTAAAACACTGAAATAAGCAACCAATAAAATGAGACATTCTTTGGTCCTTTATAACTGAAGCATGTTTTCCTTTTGAATTTTGCAACATTGGAGCAACCAGATTTGATGACCCCAAAATGTATTACCTAGTATCAGAGAATATAGTCACTTCCCAATATCATTTTTCAGACAATCTTGAAAATAGTCACTTACCTCTAATACCTAGTATCAGAGACTCTCAATCAGGGGGAGAAATACTACAAATTAATCACCGTGATCTGAGTTCTGAGCTTCAGGTTCATACTAGGAAGAGATTTCATCTGAGAAGTAAAGACTCGAATGTCAAGCTTGCACAACACTAGTTTGAAAATCCGAGCTCTAGCACCGAAATTTCAAGTAACTCTATCCCAAGTCCAGGATTGATTCCTCCCATTGTGTCTAATTGTTCACCTACTATTTTTTATCTTGATGTTCCTATAGCAATTAAAAAAAGGTGTCCGAAATTGCACTAATCATCCTATTGCAAATTATATTTCCTATCAAAAACAGTCAAAAAAAAAAAACATAAAGCTTTCACTTCTAGGATTTCACACTTGTTTGTTCCAAGGAATATATAAGAAGCTTTAGATGATCCGCGTTGAAATTAGCAGTCATGGAAGAGATGAATGCTTTAAGGAGAAGTGGCACTTGGGAGATAAGTTGATCTACACAAAGACAAGAAACTAGTTGAGTGTACATGGGTGTTTATGATAAAATATAAAGCTGATGAAAGCATTGAAAGGTACAAGACTAGACTAGTAGCTAAAGGTTTCACTTACACTTATGGGATTGACTATCGAAAGACTTTTGCTCCAGTTGCTAAGATAAACTCTATCAAAGTCTTGTTATCTCTTGTAGTAAATTCAGATTAGCATCTACATCAACTTGACATTAAAAACGCATTTCTCAAAGATGATCTAGACAGCCGGATTTTAAGAAGAGACTGGGTGGTGAAAACGCGAGCAAATCAAACAAGGCATTATATGGACTCAAACATTCACCAAGAGCATGGTTTGAATGCTTTCAAAAGGATGTTATTAGTTATGGCTTCTTACACAGTCAAGCAAATCACATAATATTTTATAAACATTCAAAAAAGGTAAAGTTGCTATTTTGATTGTTTATATTGATATTATCTTAACTGGCGATGATGAAACAGAATTAGCAGTCCTAAAGAAGAGACTCGTAAAAGAGTTTCAAATTAAGGATTTGGGAGTCCTCAAGTATTTTCTCATAATGGAATTTGCAAGACCCAAGGGAAGTACATTTGTTAATCAAAGAAGATATATTCTTAATCTCCTTAGAGAAACAGGTTTGCTTCGGTGTAAAACGGTTGAGACTCCGATTGAATCTAACTTGAAGTTACAAGTTGCTAAGTTGAAGAAGTGAAGATCAGGGAACTATATTAGAGACTCGTAGGAAATTTGATTTACTTGTCTCATGCACGGCCTGATATCGCTTTCGCAGTTAACATGGTAAGTCAATTCATACACTCACCATGAGCAAAACATTTCGAGACCGTCTATAAGATATTGAGATATTTGAAAAAAACTCTAAGGAGAGGTTTATTATTAAGAAACATGGGCATCGTCAAGTTGAAGTCTACACCGATGTGTTACGGACATGAGATCAACATCAAGCTGTTGTTCCTTTGTTGGTGGGAATCTAGTTACATAGCGAAGTAAAAAACAAAATGTGGTAGTCAGAAGTAGTGTTGAAGCATAATTCAGAGTTATTGCCCCTAGAATTTGTAAAGTGATGAGGATCAAAAGAATTCTTGAGGAATTGAAGCTTTCTAACTCAACTCCTATGAAGGTTTATTGTGACAACAAAGCTGCTATTTCCATAGCTCATAATCCGGTTCTTCATGATCATACAAAGCATATAGAAGTGGATAAACATTTCATCAAGGAGAAACTCAACTAGAATAATATGCATGACATATCTTCCAACAAATGAACAATGAGCTAATGTACTAACGAAGGGACTACACAAGAAACAATTCGTTAAGCTAACTAGCAAGCTGGCTATGGAAGATATCTTCAAACCAGTTTGAGGGGGAGTGTTGGAAATTCTGTCATTAAAGTCCTTGATTTAGTCATAATTTCAGGAATATTCCAGGATCGTTTCTTATATAAATATAGATTATAAAAGATATATAAATTAGAAAAAAAATAGGAAAGTATAATCGGTCAAATATTAACTTTATTTAGTTTCTTTTCATTAGTTTCCTTTTCTATCGTAAATTCTCTCTATAAAAGGAGAGACTTGTACCTATTCTAGTTAAGTGGAAATAATTATTTTCCTCATATTTTCTGTCTTATATAATTCTAACACAATAAAACACAACTAGACAACCCATAACACCTTACCATTGTGCCAGCTTATGGAACAAAGAAAAAATTGATTGATGTTTAGTGATGATGACGATGACAAAACACTGAAAGAATGGTTACGAAACTTCAATGATATTGATGGCAATTCCCTAATGGTAGACTTATTAAATAAAAAAAAATGAAGTTGATAAAAATCTTCAAAAAACTTTAATATATTCTTATTCTTCAACTCTGCTGAAATCGAAGATATTGTATGATTCTACGAGGATGAAATAACAACTTGTGAAAGCTTGCAGAGTAAAAATTGAAAAATTATGATAAGTACTCTTGTGACAAGGAGTTAATAGGAAATAGAGACAACATAAAGTTTAATATTACTCCCAAACGAAAGGGAGAAAATGTCAGAGAGAGATTGAGTAAAAATCCCATAGCTACCAAAGAGAGAGTGAGATTTGAAGTCTCTCTTAGTCTCTTGTCCTGAAATGAAATGTGTCCCTGCAGTATCAAGCAATGTTCAGCCCTATGTTGAACCTAACAACAAAATAATAATAATCATAAGAAGAAGAAGAAGAAGAAGAAGAAGAAAGGAAAGAAAAAAAGAGAGAAGGATCTCCAATGAACCAGTAAAAAAATGAGGAAGAGAAATTTATTGGGAAGTTCACTGGATTTTCCACGCTGCCGTCAAAGCTTCACCAAGGTGTCATGTCTAGGCTCTTGCATGGAACAAGTCTCACCCGATATGGTATTGAGATCTAAATCTATGAGAAAGAGGATATTAAGATGGAACAAAAATTGATACATCTTTTTGAAAATGCAACCTAAGGAGATAAATTATGATACCAAGTGTCTACTCTAAGAGAGGAAATGTAAGCACAAAACTAAGTTGTTGATCATTTTATTCCTCTAAAAGGAGAGAGGCTAGAAGAGATGAAAAGTAACTAGTTTTATTATGACTCATGCACACAAGAAAAATAATAGACTATGAGATAAAATATAGAGGAACATAAGGGAAAAGAAAAGAAAATTTTGTACTAAATAAATGCTTCCAAATTCCAATCTTACCTTTTGTTAACTATTCTCATACTTTTCGATTTAAAATTCTTTATCTAAATCCATTTTTTGTTGTACCAACTTTCTTTAAATTTTTACTATCCCATTTTTTAATCAACCCTATCTTTCTCAAGATTTCACATCCCATTCCTTTTTCTTTAAAAAATTGTTATTTTTACCCTTTTATCTTTTTTTTTTCAGATAGAATTGCAATTGAGCTTATTGGATTGGTCCTTATTCGACCAGTATTGCTCAGGGAGAGTTGTGGGGGCTAGGGTGGGCACATGATTATGATGCAGTCCGTTGAGGTTGTGATGAGAGCCTCCACCATCTAACTCAAAAAAATGACTCCATCCAAGATCTAAATGAGCCACCCTTCGTTGTCAGATTGATGCCAAAGTCGGGAGAAGCCGATAGTGGGTATCTATTTCTTTGGTCTTGCTGCCCAAGATTTTGTGATAGGAATGAGGTCGTTAAAGGCCAGGAATTAAACATTTGATGAGAACTAGTAAGAAGAACCAACAGCTGTCAAGAAACCACAAGACAAGTAGCAAAGGTGAAGATCTTTTGAGTTCCTAGGATGATCGAGATTCAGTGAAGGGATTGGAGCAATGATTTATGGTTGTGGATTACAAGTCGACATTTTGTAAAGGTTGAATATGATCATTGACTACTCTGGAGGAGCAAACCATGACGGTGTCAAAGGATATGTTTGTGATAGAGAATGGATCAAAGATTTGAGAGGGAAAGCAACTCAATCAACAATGTGGTAAATATGGAGGGTGGCAATTACCTAAGATGCAGTTAGTGAGAGGGTAGTTGTTGTAATAGGATTGAAGATGAGATTACAATTACAAAAGGTAAAGGGATTGATGCCAACACAGAGTACCAACGAAGCACTATGTTGAGCCAACAATGTTCTCGATGAGTAGTTCACTGACCAAAAGAATTATGGTTTTGCAGGAGTAAAAGGGGGAGGAAAGTAGAATCTTATGTCAAGATAGATGAATGATGAAAGGTCACACAAACACATCCCACTCCAATAACCCTAGGAATAGTCTCATTCTAATATTATAGAGAAAAAATATTCTATTATTCTTCAATAAAATAAACCATTACACCATATATATAGATATATATAGGACGCTAATATAATAGTCAATAACTAACACCATAAGTAGGACTGAACCAATCATATAACTATAATAATATCTAATAACTCTTAAGAATTAATAGCCAGTATTTGCAAATGGGAATCATCCTATTCTTTGTAGTTTTGACACCCAATGCTCATGGACTAGTCCAATGCATGACTAAACCATAGGTAAAGCCAGTTTGCAGACACAATATATAATTGCCGTCATTGGACAAGTGGAAACTGATTAAATGAAATTAGAATTTAATTGTCACTACAATAGTTTAAATTTAAAAATACAATTGGCACAATGATGAAGTGTTTTCTAGAAAAGTGTTGCTTGATTGATGACAGTTAAAATCAATCCACAAACTTTAATTTACTAACCCTATGTTTGGATGGGGTGAGGGGAGGTTCATTAATGGAAAGGGAAGGGAAGGGAGTGTAACTTCCTTACACCCCAAATCAGAGGGTAAGAAAATAGGTCATTGGAGGGGTAAGGGAGGGTAAAAGTTCCCTTTATCTCTCCTCACCCCCTTCCCAAACAAGGTTAAAAGTTACCTTCCCTTTAGTTACCCTTCCCTCACCTCCTCCCAAATAGACCATAAAGCACCAATTGCTTTAAAACCACAACATAAGTTGATTTTGTGACCTCATATGCATATGCAATGAGCAACCACAAGCTTATGACTGCACAACGATTATGCAGATTAAACCAATCCCAAACTTATTGAATCCCGATCTCATCCCATGTTAATATGGATTTGACTAAACCAATCTTGCCAAACAGACAAACAAATGTATAATATGTATTGGAACAACAAAAAAATCTTCTGAATGCATAGATTAGATGATACGTTTAGTGTTTTATGTATTGATCAGATTCATATGCAAAATATCTATAGGAATTTACAGGTTCTTAGAATGATTAATTTAATTGTTAAGTAGTAGGTGGAACATTTGTTGATTGATGGGGTTGATCAGGTTAATATATTTTATAATAGATATAAACTCTTTTTGGCATGATATTACACATTCTTGTCATTATAGTTGATGTTATTTTATTTTAACAAAAAAGATTTTCTGCAGTAATATGACCTATATATGATTTTTAAACCTTGATGGCCTCTTAACCACACAACTAACTGCCCTAGCAATGCACTCTAGCACATGAAAGACACAGATTCAGAATTTTGGTAGCTCTCATCATACAGAATCTTACAAGATTTTCATATTATAATGTTGCATCAGCCAGAGAGGCATTAACCATCTTAATGGTTTTATATTAACTTTGAAGTGAGGTAAGATTAAAAGAAATTGGATGTGAAACCATTCATAGCTTCCAAAAATTGTACGAGAACAATATCCTTCTTATTTCCTAATATGTTTTTACCTGATGATTAGTGTGAGGAAAAGAACCCCATCAACAGAATATAGAAAGCAGAAATAAAATGAAACTACATAGTACCTGCAAAGCTTCCTGATATATATGCCTTTCATCACGCTCTATGTGCCTATCACCTCCTATGCCCAAGTGCTTTTGTACTTCACTGGTGCTAGCTGAATACAAACTGCTGATAGATTTTCCATGAACCAGGGATGAGGGCTGCATCCAATTCGTGGTAGCTCCATGTATAATGTCTACATATTGAAATAATGCATATCAGCATGCATATGATACATGAGATACATTGTGATTAAAACCCAAGCATTACTACCTCTACTCTCCATTAAAGTGTTTGGCAATTTGCGGAACTTCTCATCCACAGACTGTGATGGTTTAAACCTAGTCAAAGCATTGATTGAATTTCCTCCAGCAAAAGATGAAGGCCCAATTACACTATTTTCACCTTTTGTAGTCTCACCATTTCTCTTAGTTTCCATCCTACTATCAAAATTTGGTCTTGTAAAAGAATGCACTGGCTCTTTTTTATAAGACTGACTTGTATCTAGCATGCCTGATACACCTTGTAGTTCAGTTCTGTCTATAGAATGGTTATTCCCTGTGGTGAAACTTTGTGCACTATTTACCTGTTGATCCTCAGCTTCGTCAATTAAGGATGTGTCTGATAATCCAAAATCAAAGGAACCATCTTCACTAGTAGATGACTCGATCTCAATGACATCCATAGACAAAGAAAGTGTTCAATTTACAGTTCCCACAACAGAACTTAAAGATTGGCTCTCTGTTGTTCTAATTTTTTAAAGACTCCAAACCTAACAAAAATGATTTGTTAGACCTAGTATAACCTTCCGGTGTTATGGAAAATTGACAGAACAAAAGCATTTAAGACTTACTCATAGAAATGAAGTACAAATGTCTCCCTTAGATCCACAGTTAAACAGTGCTGCATCAACTCCAGTTAATGTGGAACAATTATTTCAGAATGAAGCATCTAAAGGGACAGTTGGACTTCATAAAATTCCATGAAGAGTCAAAGTTGGAAGGACCAATAGAAAGTCAAAAAAGCAGCCTATTGAAAAATAAAAGAATCTTTGCTTTAGAAAACTTAGTGCCCAACGATGAATCAATTCCATGAAGCTTCAAGGAAACATGCTAGAAGCTATCTCTAATGCAATAGAAGCATATAACATTATCTTCCATACAACTCTTACATTTACAATAGCATGATATTTACAAGAAAAAAATAGCCAATATAACAAAAACAATTTAATTAATTTAAACATTACATATGATTTAGCCTTGCATAGAGCTCAACAGACCAATAAAATTTATATAGTCAATTTCAAATAGTTGGGACAAACACAATTTAATGATGATGCCAACGACGGTATATTTAACAGAAAATCAAAACTCAAAATTTTGTTTTGGATTCAATTTTTCACAATGAGTTTAGGTTATGGATAACCCCAACCAACATGACCCAAATCTACTGCCTGGTTCAAACCATGAAGTTAGAATGATCCAAAGTCACAGGACTCCACTAGTCCTTTTTTGGAACCTAAGTTTATATTCTTTCTATAGGCATTTTAAAAAATTAAAAATAATAATAATAAAAGAGTAAGCTTGTTCACAAAGACTGCAAAGAGTATTTGCTCTGAACATGTAATTCAATTGCTTTACAGGAACTAATCTGCATTCCCATAGTTTGAACTTTCAATCCATTTAGTGGTCTAACATGGTGGGTCACCCAAAACAAAGACAATAAATAGTGCTTTTAACAATTGACATTTGACAATGACATGGCTGCCTTCTTCTAGCCATCTTAATCAATGTTTTGAAAGTCAAAGCATTAATTGTAGCAGTCAAGGGGTGGAGTCAAAGGAGAACTGACTAAAATATCAACCAAAGAAAAAAAAAAGTTCAACCTATTTGGTTGACCCAAGTATAATTGATTTTTATGGGTTTAGCCAATTCTTAACTGACTAGGTTTAACTAGTTTTTCATTTTATTGTCTAATTTTCAATGAACCTGGCTAAATCAGTTGATTCAGTATTATTCTAGTAGCATTGATCTACGAATAGGTAGGAAGAAGTAGAAAGAAATAAGGAAGTCATATGAGAATAGTTTGGTGATGGATATAAAATGGCAAATTTCCCAACAAGCGTACCTGCATTTTGGTTTATTCCAAACACACACCCCACACTTTACCTATGCCCAAAATAGGCACACCCCAAACTGTCAAATTGCCTATGATCCTGAAATGCCCCAAAATAATTTGGAAGGCACGGTATTGTTTCTTTATAGAAGTGTTGCAGAGTGCAGACGCAAATTTTTTTAGTTTTTAGTAAATAGAATATATATAAATTGGAACTATTTTATTTTCCAATAGTGCATACAAACTTAATCTGAGGCTTGAAGATGATGCAAATGATTTTAGTAACCTAGAAAAGTGCAATTGAGAGAAGGCAATTTTTAACTTTATATCTCCTTAATTTATTATAGTTGGGGAGGCAACATTGAGATATATAAGTCCATGGAGTTAATTGCATTACTTTACTAGTGTATTTTAGAAGAAGTTAATGATTTTATTAGTCTGTGATTGTTTCCTACAATCTGGCTTGGTTCATGTAGCATGTAACCATTAAGGAACCAACCCTATAGTAATGCAAGACAAATGCAGTGGCAGTAGGAAGTTTGCTAGCGATCAAAACTTTATTGAGAAATTATTTGAAAATTTCCCATCTGAAAAAGTGCAAAAAACGATGTACTAGCATCCACAAAACCAAGTAAATTTCCCTTTCAAGGAGTAACAGTTTAATTGTTTAAACTTTCAGATCATTGGGGCTTTGGATCCAATGTCACATGATCTAACCTTTTTATAATCCGCTTCCCAAGGTGGAGACTCCTCGAGTGGAGGAATCACAAAAGCCCTTCCATCTGAATCTAAAGCATTTGAAAATCATGTGAGTAGGATATTACTCTATCCAAAAATTAGCTGATCACTGTACAGAGAGTTCAAAAGATAAAACAGTTATTGTAATGATCAAAAAGAAAGAGAAAAAAAAAGGCATCAGGATTGAGCCTGCTATAGCTACTCAATAGGTCAATAGAGAAAGAAGGTAGAGTAGTCATATGGACAAAATGTAGAGGATCTAGGAATGTTAGAGGCCATAGAATTGAAATTGCATTTGTATTTAATAAGATCTTCAACATAAGATGTGATGGGATAAGATTCATCTAGCTGACCTTGATTACATGCAATGATTACAAATGAACGAGATGTTGATATGAGTCTGTTATGGTTGTCCCAACAACCAATAGAGCAACAAGGAAGAATAGCCCATATGGACTGAAGTAAAGGCAAGATCAAGGTTGTCAAGATTAAGAGTGACGGTAGATTCATAGGATCATATCGCAGAATTGTAGTTGTCCTCAAACATTTGAGCAACAAATAGTCAGACTCATGATTTGTTCTTGTAAATAATAAGATGGATAGAAACAGAGTTAGATAGATGACAATGATAAAAGTTGAAATGATTTCTTCTTTTTTTCAAGTTAAAGATGTTCTCGCATAATCAAAGATGATATGGTATACAAAAAATGGTGTACTTTTGGTGAATGTCAAGCTTAAAATTGTTTATATAAACATAAATATTTTTCAACAGACAAGATTATCAAGATCTTACGTAGAATAGTGAGGGAACATAGAACTAGAGAGATTCTCGAGATTCCAACCCAATTTAGATCCCGCTTTGGGTCTAGATCATTTAGGTCAGCTTGGATTGTAAGATCAAAAAATTTTAAGGTTTAGATCACAATCTTGGCAACCATGGGAAGGATGCCACTCCTTTATAAGTGAAGGTTATTAGGAAATCTGAATCCATCTCAAAAGATCAGGTATAAAAGTGGCACAAATTGGCTAAAAAATAAAGGTTGCAGTTCCTTCTTCAAAGGAGGAAAAGGGTCAACAAAGAGGAGGTGGTGGTGGTGGTGGTGGTGGAGGAGGAGGAGAAAGAAAAGGAGAGATGGGTTTATTGAAAGAAAAGGCCATAACAAGATGCAAATAAAAGAATAAACATCAACTCATCTTAAAATTTTCTTAACCCAGAGACAATAAATGAAGAAAGCAAACACGCTCACCCCATTGAAGATTGCAACCCAGCAAAAGTAAACGAAAACCATAGCTGGAGATAAAAGAGAACATGAGATTGGAGGAAGAAAACAGGAATTGATAGGGACAGAAGGATCTTTCAGGTAAAAAAAAAGCCTTCTTACAGATGAAACAGTGGTACATTCTTTTAGTGGGATAAACGGATTCCCTAAGTTTCATTGGACCAATTTACAAGTTGGTCGAAGCTGCTTTGATTGCATCGAGGGCAATCTAAGGAGTCCATGATAGTAAATCCGTGTTTTGGGCAAAAATAATTTTGTGGGGTGAGAGTTTGGAAGAACAGAAACCCAAATGCATCAAGTGGAGAGAATAAAAGGGCATTTATTATCAAATGTTTCTAACTAGCCTCACTGTCAATTCCCAAGTCTTGAAAGCATTGACATACTTAAAGAGAGAAAGAAGGTGGCAACCATACTATATAAGAGGAATGAAAGACAAATTTGATGTGCCAAGACTATGACCATTGACTTGACACTTATTGACATCTCAGAGTCTCATGTGACAAGACTATTTTTCTACATTATTGTCGTGTATTCAAGTCCACCTTGGTTGTCCTTAACTCTTTCTACAAGAATTTTCTTTTGGTAAGTCAGATTTTACTCTCTTCAACCCCTCTAGTTTTATCATACAACAGAAGACTCATTGTTTCCTTCTTTTTTATAATCATTTTAGTTTATTTCCAATCTAATAGGTTTAATTTAATGCCTTAATATATTAGATTTACTTTTAATGGGTTGGAATTTACTTTTAATGGATTGGATCCAAGTTAAAATGGTTTTTATTTCTTTTTTCAAAATTGTATAAATTTGTAACGAATCGCATTGAATTGGATTGTCATCGTCCTTCTAAATTTCAATTCATATGTATGGTGAATACATGTGAGTTGTAATGTATAGTATGAAACAGAATAGTGGATTGTATGAGTCTAACAACTCTAAAACATGGACAGCAATGGGATGAATTTTTTCGAGTGACTGTCACAACCTGACCCATTTAAATGGGTTTAGGTATGGGTATGCTTAAAGTAGTATAGGTATGAGTAACTTAGTAGACACTAGATGGTCATTCTTTAATGATGAGTATTGGATAGTTTTGGACTTAATGGCTGGAGTAATAGATACCCCAATAAATTTAATTATTTTATAATAGATATGTGTATATTCTTTAAATTTCTAGACTTTATTTCTTTTAATGCATTTTAGAGTCAAGTTGTGTTTTGGTGGGTACTCATAGGCACCCTATCCATTTGATCAAGTATGAGTATCCATCTAAACATTATGGGAAAGTTACAGGTAGAGAAGGCTGGGTACAATTATCAAGTGTGTTAAATGGGCGTTTGTGAGCTAAAGAAAATTTCAAGAGTACTTTACCCTTTGCCATCCCATTCAAAACTTTAAAACAATAATTTCCAGTTATTAAACTCGTCTCAAATAAAAGAAACTAGAATTATCATGATTTGCCTATGTGAAATATGGAAGAATAGAAGTCCTTTTGAATTACCTATCATATGCATTTCAATGAAAGGTAGTTATGATTTTCACCTACTTGGGACAGGCAGCTTCTTCTTATCATTGTCATAAAAGGTTGTACTTAAGCAAGAAGTTAACCACAATATTCAAACAACTTAGTATTTGTTATCAATGATTAGCCAATTTTTCAAAGTCTAAATGAGCAGATCTATGTTTCTCGAACTCCAATTGCTCCTACAGTCATACGTCCTGTTCACACCGAGTGCATCATTATTCTCTTTTCACATCCAAAACATAAGTATTCGCTGTATCATGGTAACATTCTAAACTTTTGAATAATTATAAATCCAATGTTAGATTTGCTACAAACAAATGCGTTTTTGAACTCTGAAAACCTACTCTCTTAACAACACCATTTTGCAAGATAACCCGCCGACCACATGAACATGTATCGGCATATTACCCAACACCAAAGCGAAGAAACTAATTAAACAAAGAAAAAAGAGAAATTTCGGTACTTGTCCAAAACTACAAATGGAGCAACGATAAACAAGTTTCAGATCAAATTCATTACAGAGCAGTGATGCTAGTTCAATCCAACAAAATTAAAACTGCATTTTCAAACGGCATGAAGAGAGAAGGAAAAAAACAAAACCAAGATTAGAGCAAACCTTCCGTACACCAAGACTCCCCCGAGTTCTCTCGACGACACACTAATCGGAACCCAAGGATCCCCTCAATCAAAACTCACCTGATCGAATCCGATTTCGACGAGAATCGCACGACCAAGCAAACCCTAAAACCTCGAGAAAATCGAGGTTCAAACAGTGGGTTGACGAGGAAAGATATCGAGATTGAAGTTGAGAGGCGAGAGAGAGATTCTGTCTGACTGGAACTATCGGAGCCGTAGGTTTAGAAGTCCATCCAACATATTGAAATCGAGCAAAGTAGGGTCGTGATAGGATCCAAAGTTGATCGAGCAATCAGATTCGCTCCACATCGCCGTTGATGAAAGATTGAGTTAGGGTGCAGTTGGCGGTCGCTGATTGGAAGAAGGGAAGTTGTGAAATTTCAAAACGTGGAGCAGATCCGAAGAACACCACATGAGGTGTCTGCGGTAAACGACGTGAATTTTAGTCCCTTGATCAGAAAACACGTGTCGTTTTCTACGGCGTGACCGAAACGGCGCGAGACGACGTGATCCCGAACAATCTGAGTCGTCCGTCAGCAACCATGAGCATGGCAAATTCAATATCCAATTCAAATGGTGAAGGAGATAAAATAATTTTTAATCCGATTAAATAATTAGATATGAGTATTTTTAAATATAGGTATAACGTTGATATGGTAAAATTTTACTTATATCATGTCCGATGCTCAAAATATGAGCAGAGATCTTCAAGTCTATATTCAGTTGATCAGGATTTTGATCCTATATAATGATAGATAGATTCAATGATCTAAACAGATGGGAATCATTGAATCCTGCTTATCATTGCCCTTGGTTTAGGAGCGGGCAGGACCAGAGGATCCCGTATAAATGCATGCTCCCCGACTCTCACTTTGTGACTGTGCCTAATTTTCACGATAATAATGATCCGTCATTAAATTTAATTATTTTTCTAATGTAGCAGCACCTATCAAAGTTTTTAAAAAAACTCTAAGCTTCTTTCCCTCTTAAAACCTAAATATTTCAAACAACCATTCAAACTCCCTCATTTCCTTCGGTGCCGCGACTATGCAGAGCTAATGATCACCGTCTTCATCGCTCAACTCCCTCGGTGCTGCATCGCCTCGCTGAGCCTGCATGTCGTTGTTTATCTACAATGTGTGCCCCCATGTATGTATCTTAAACATCTTGTCACTCCATCCAAATGCTACAGTTGATAGCAGATACAATGTCATAGCAGCAATCAAACTGTAGTTACTACAACGTTTTTGTTTGTGATCCTACAAGAACGTTATAGCAACTACAATTTAATATTTTAGTCTAACCACATTGTAGCAGCTATGGTTCTGTAGCTACTACAACTCTCTTAGACTAGAATGTTGTAGCAGCTACCATACTATCGCTGTTACAATGTGCTTAAGCCAAAACATTGCAGTCTAATCACGTTGTAGTAGTTGTAGCTACTACAATATTCTAGTCTAACCACATTGTAGGAGTTATAGTTCTATAGCTACTACAACGTTCTGGTCTAACCACGTTGTAGCAGCTACGATTCTGTGGCTACTATGATGTTCTAGTCTAACCACGTTGTAACAGCTATGGTTACATAGCTACTATAACACTTTAGACCAGCATGTTGTAACAGCTATGAAAAAAATTACTACAACATGCTTAGGCAAGAATGTTATAGCAGATACGGAACCGTAGCTGCTACAATATGCTTAGACCGCACTAATAAATGTTGCACTCATTTTATTATTCAAAACTAACATTATAATAGGGTCTAGTGCTTGATATTAAGTATTTGTTTACATAATTAAATAGCGTCTATGTTAGTGTAAGTCTTAAGAGTCAATCAAGAGTGGATTGACTTAGGACATATTGTGTCACATTTCATTAATAAAAATTAATGGTTATTATATTTATTTCAGATATGTGCCAGATGAATAAATATAATAATGTCCTAGGATAGTATGTTAAAGTCACTATTCTTAACTATTCCTAGTCAACTGGTTAAATTGATAGTAAGAGTCTGTAGATATATATAGACACTGTTCTTAATTATTCCTAGTCAAGCATTAATATGCAAGGATAATATTAATGCATTGAGATTGGCATGTAAGGCAATTGACGACTTAATCCTACAAGTCATGAATATGAGATATCACGTTGACACATGGGTATATATTAGAGAATATGTACTGAATTGACCCATCATGAGAATGTTGCGTGGATCTTTATTAAATATTTTCATAGTGACTATTGGTATGAATAGTCCTTAGGCCTGAAGTCACTACGATTTCCAATATTAAGAGTTGGAGTTGTGTACTTTGGTATCGACAAGCGTCACTTGTAACAAGATAGATTATAAAGTCAATTACTGATATGCAATAAGTTATGCAGAGGAATGTGAGTGATGTAGATGTGATTTATATCTTCCCTATGACGGAAGTGATATCTTTAGACCCCTTGATTAAGTAGGACACAATAATACATGATTATGCTCAAATTAGTCGGTATGAGATATTGAGCATATTTGATTGAATGTGTTTACCTAAGGATCAAGAAATATAAAGATTGATAAGATGATGACACGATCTATGCATTATTGATCAATCTAAATATTAAAGATAGAAAGGCTGAGTCATACAAGATAATAGTCACAAAAAGATTAAGTCAAATTTTGACATTCTCGTCATTTGGGTAGTAATGATACATTGCTAAATGTCACTCATTGTATATCTAAAATGGTTTTAGATGCATTATCAATGTTATGAGAGTCTATTGGGACACACACAAAGAACACGTTGATTTGAAGATGGATTATAGGATTAAGTCTAATCCAAATTTGACTTATTGAGCTAGACTCAAATAAATTTAGACTAGACTAATTGACTTATTGGGTTAATGGTTTACTGGGTTAATGGTTAATCTAATATATTAACATCTAACCCATTAAGATTAATGAATATTAATAGAAATTAATATATCATTAATCAAAAGGAAGATCAAGAGATAACAACTTTGTATATTCATTGGATGAGTACAAAAGTCATTTGTAAAAGTAACCTTTAGGTGAAGTAATGTTTTTGGCAAAGTAACCTTTTAGTGAAGTAACCCTTTTGGTAAAGTAACCCTTTTATGAAATAACCTTATATAAGTGAAGTAACCTTTTGGGTGATAGTGACTTTTTTAGTTTTTGCTCTTCTTCCACTTCTTCTCTTTGCCAAAAATAACCTTGTGTAGTTGCTAGCATAACAAATGTTGTTTCTTCTCCAAGTCATGAGTTCATGAGACTGACAAAAAACATGTTCGTATGGATTCTGTAGAGGCACGGACATGCTGATTGAGTTGAGATCTGCATCTGAATCAAAGTTATTGTTAGGAGTACTAGTTCACGCAACAAAGGTAACTATTCTATCTAATAGAATAGGAAAACGTAATATATAGTATTCACGAGGATCTCTGGAGGAATCATTTTTTCATTGTGTTATGTGTTGTTTTATGCATAAGATCCCTACAGTCTAGTGCTTCAACCTCCTTCAGAAGCTCTATTTCTTGTGTATATCGTAAAAAATTATAATGAAAAATGATGTCCCCTCAGTTTAAGTCATTTATATTATAACTACAACCAAATGAGCGACAGATAGAGTTGATAAGTAGAAGCTCATTTGTTTGAGCCCTAGACATACCATAAAATACAAACATCAAAGGTCTTGTACAAAATATATTTGATAATTGAGACTATCATGCTAAGTGAAGTAACCTTTTGGGTGATAGTGACTTTTTTAGTTTTTGCTCTTCCTCCACTTCTTCTCTTAGCCAAAAATAACCTTGTGTAGTTGCTAGCATAACAAATGTTGTTTCTTCTCCAAGTCATGAGTTCATGAGACTGACAAAAAAACATGTTCGTATGGATTCCGTAGAGGCACGGACATGCTGATTGAGTTGAGATCTGCATCTGAATCAAAGTTACTGTCAGGAGTACTAGTTCACGCAACAAAGGTAACTATTCTATCTAATAGAATAGGAAAACGTAATATATAGTATTCACGAGGCTCTCTGGAGGAATCATTTTTTCATTGTGTTATGTGTTGTTTTATGCATAAGATCCCTACAGTCTAGTGCTTCAACCTCCTTCAGAAGCTCTATTTCTTGTGTATATCGTAAAAAATTATAATGAAAAATGATGTCCCCTCAGTTTAAGTCATTTATATTATAATTACAACCAAATGAGCGACAGATAGAGTTGATAAGTAGAAGCTCATTTGTTTGAGCCCTAGACATACCATAAAATACAAACATCAAAGGTCTTGTACAAAATATATTTGATAATTGAGACTATCATGCTAAGTGGGGCTATCATGCTAAGTGTTTCATCTTCAAAATCAGAAGATTAGATTCACAAGAAAAGATTTTGCATTGATTGTCAGACTTCTAGATCATGGCGATGAAGTCCTTTTACATTTGGATGTCTCCTCCACCCCCACTCTACCTTCAATATTTCATAGATCGGGATTATTCAAAGAATGACATAGAGAACAAGCTGATCAACATCAACAAACAACCAAAACCATTTCCTAAATTTAATATTTTATTTTGACAACTTGTTATTTTATATTTTTTATATGCATGCTATTTAGTACTACTAATAGTATATCTTGACTATGAGTAAAGTCATTATTTGATTGTGTAGATGAATTTAAAGATTTAGATAAATATAATTCATGTAAAGCTGTATATAACTACATGGTGGCAAAAGGTGAATACGCTCGCCCCCAACGCCCCCGCCAACCCATCCCAGGGCCAACACGGAGGAGGTAAATCACGGGCGGCTACTAGCCTTAGAATAGTGACACTGTATATAACTACACGACCCCACAGACGGAGGGCATAGGTGTGATGCTCTCTCAAATGCCCAAGCCACGGGGGTTTAAGGGAAATCAAACTCCAATGCTAAAAGGATTTGCACACCTACTTGCTGTAAGTTGTTAATTTTATTGTAACTTCATTGATTCAAAATTTATAACCATACTTATTATATTGCAGATTTAGATGTGTGAACATGTTAGAATCATAAAGCCACACAAGAATTTTGCCCTTCTAAGAAAATGTCGACGAAACTTGATAATCTCACGTGTATCTACAATAAAAACCATGATTTGTCAATTGTCTTCATCAAAAATAATAGAAATTTTGGTTCCATTAGATTTATAGGAAAATTTGCTATCAATTTATTTCTTAGAAGATGTTGAAGAGTAAATTAATGATCAAATTGCATAAAACTTTATCAATGTTTCTTTTCTTGAGCAGGCAGAGGATGTTCAAGAAGAGCATATAGCAGAGGATGTTCAGGAGGAGCATGTAGCAGAGGATGTTCAGGAACAAGTTGAATGTCAATGTTGTAAAGTACAAGATGATCAACTTGTTGAGGTACATTTTAAAAACTAAGTTAGCGATGGAAGCAAAACAACTAAAACTGGAAAAACAAAATCAATACGGTCGGTTTTACTTGGGTTGGAGCCTTCGGTGACTCCTACTCCAAGACCCAGGTCCTTCAAACATTTCCGATGGGTAATCCACTAATCAACGTTTCTTTACAAAAAAAAATAGGTTGGTAACAAGACTACCAACTTTTGAATATGATATGTAGAAAGAAAGCAAGAATAAAAAACAACAATTATATGTTACCCAAGTCTATACTCGTTTGAGCATGTAGCGGCATCTTGTCATTCTTGTTGTTGGTTGCTACTCGGAATATCGTACTGGTTCCCCTGTATAAAAATTTTGCACAAGTCTTGAACCTTTCCTAACAACCTATTGTGTTTTTTAGAAATTAAATTAAGAATCCCAAACAGAACTTAACATTATTGATTCCAAATTTAATTTATCTGTTCTTAAAGGTTTAGACTTGGATCGCAAATGATGCTTCACATTCTTAATCCAAATCCACCTATGTTATAAATTTGATTAAATATTTTATTTCAAAGATCGACTTCCAGGTTAAACATGGCAAGACACTAGGCCTTCTTGGTTATGGGAATATTTACCACTTCCTAGACAAAGCCTTTCAACGAAATTCAATATTTAATCTCCTTATAGTAACCCAAGGTTTAACCATTAAGAACAATCGAATCACAAGATCGAAAAAACAAAAGAAACACAAACTCGAATCATAAATTCGAAACCTAGAAATGTTAACCTCTTGTGTTTGGTATTTCAAGATCTAAACAAAAAGATGAACTAGTTACGATGCGGAAACTAATAACTAGTTATACCTTTTGTAGCTTATAGACCTCTCAATCTTCTGTCGTATTCCTCATCTTATCTCGGACGTCGTGTGGGTGACGATCTACCGAGATGAGAATCCACCCAAGCTTCCTTCTTCTCCAAGCAAGTTTCGGCCACCAACAATCTTCAAGAGATGAAGAACTTTCGGCCACCAACCAAGCTCCAAGGGATGCTAAGAAACAAAGCCTCCTATCTCTCCTTCTTCCTCTAACAATATCCGGCCACCAACCAAGCTCCTTGAGATGAAGATGCCACTGGCCACACAAGGAAGAAGAATAGGAGAAGGAGAAGGGATGAGGGTCGGCCACCACCAAGGAAGAGAAGAAAGGAATAATAGAAGATATGTTGTTGTGAGGTGAGACACCTCTACCCTCTCTTTTATATTCCTTGGTCTTGGCAAATAAGGAAAGTTTTATAAATAAAACTTCCTTATATTCCTTGCCAAAGTTTAAGAAGAAAATTTTAATTAAAAATTTCTTTATAAACCCTTAATGGCCGGCCACCACCATCTCCTCCAAACAAGGAAAGTTTTAAACACAAAATGAAAACTTTCTAATTTATTTTTGAAAATTTTTAAAATAAAAATTTCTCTTTTAAAATTCCTTTCATGGTTGGTTACAAAAGGAAAGTTTTATAAATTAAAATCTCTCTTTTAAAACATGTGGATGATTACAAAAAGAAAAGTTTTATCAAAAATTAAAATATTTCTTTAAACTATAAATAAAGAAATATATTAAACTCTTTCCTTAATCCTTTGTAGAAAGCTATAAAAGGAAAGATTTAATTTTAAAACTCTCTTTTAAAATCATGTCTTCCACATTAGGAAAGATTTAAATTTAAACTCCCCTTTTATTTTATTTTGGCCGGCCACCTAAGCTTGGGTTCAAGCTAGGGCCGACCACAACTTGACCCATTATGCCTTGATTTGGCTGACCCTAGCTTGGGCTCCAAGCTAGGCTTGGTCGGCCACCTTAAGGTGGGTAAGAAGTTGGGTATAGGTGGGTATAAGACTTTATAAATAAGAGGCTACGACAGGGACTGAGAGGAGGAATTGGTTTTGGTCTCCCGATGAACTTGAGCTTCCCGTGTTCGCCCCGAACACTCAACTCGAGTTCATCAATAATATCTTATCCACTAAAGAGTTATTATTGCACCACCGCACCAATCCTATATTACTATATGGGCTCCTTTTTATCATGAGTATGTTAATCTCCCTGTGTTTAAGATATTGAATGTCCACTAATTAAATGAGTTACTGACAACTCACTTAATTAATATCTAGCTCCAAGAGTAGTACCACTCAACCTTATCGTCATATCGGACTAAGTCTACCTGTAGGGTTTACATGACAATCCTTATGAGCTCCTCAAGGAGAAATCATCAACCTAGATTACTAGTACACAGTTTCATTCTATAATCAACAACACACCATATAAATAATATCATTTCCCAACTTATCGGACCTATTGATTTAATGAGCTAAATCACACCCTTTGATAAATTAAATAAATAAGTATTAAGTATATGTGCTTGTTATTATATCATGATTAAGAGTGCATACTTCCATAATAACAGAGGTATTGTTCTTTTATACAGTCAGTATAAAAAGAAACTACCTAAAATGGTCCTGCTCAATACACTCAGAGTGTACTAGTGTAATTTTACAGTCAAGATAAACTAATACCAAATTACACTGCGACTATTCCAATGGTTTGTTCTTTTCCATCTTAGTCAGGAGCTACTTTTTATAACTTATAAGAAACTGATAACATGATCTTCTGTATGTGACACCACACACCATGTTATCTACCATATAAATTAATTGAACAACTACACTTAGCATATATATGTAGACATTTGACCAATTTGATTCTTTATTTCAAATAAATATTTACAAAAAGCTAGGTTTTTAGTATACACTCTAACACTTGTGTCATTGAGGCTTGAATGCAGTAAAGTAGTAGTGTACAATCGGAGCAAACAGATGGTCGAGGAAGTACGTCAACAAGTTTTATTTTAGTTTATACATTTCGCTGGTTGAACAGGACTTTTAAAGACTATTGAGGGTGCCTACAACCTCATTTGAGGTGCCTCCAACTTCAAATGCGTACGTCAACAAGTTTTATCAATGCGTATGATGTCAATGATGCGTCCTGGTCACCCCTGACGCCAGTCAGTCATCTCACGTATAAATGGTGAGACCGAGTGGGTAGGGTTGTGACAACCGTGCACTCTATCGTCACTGCTCCTGATGAGTGACCGAGTGGACGGGATGCTGTCGGAATACACCTATCCTCCTACCCCAAATCATAAATGGGGGAGCGCAATGCTCTCATCTCCCGGTACACGATGACGGGGAGGAATCTCTGCCGGCTATCACGCTGCGTCACACTACCCAAGAGCGGACCAACGGAGCCAAACAAAGTCCCTACTACAACATATTCTGCCTGAATCGACCACTAACCCATGAGTGGTGATGTGTGCAGATCCATGTAACTGGCGATGTGCTCAACAATAATGGAGTCATTTATCGCGGTGCAATATCCTCATCATCATAAATATCCATCGTCGTATAATATGGGTACCACAGTATCAGTGAGTCAAATCCACGGATCTAGGGTATACCGATCCTCTATGGTAAAACAACCTAGATCCTAAACATATCCTCCTTCTATAACATATGTATCAACAATATACACAGATCAAAGAATCAGAGTCTAGGTGCACGAATCAGATATGATATACAAATAGAGGTACACTAGTCAGGTATGGTATAAAAACCTAGGTATCGGATAATCTAGATACACCTGCCAGAAATAAAATCCAGAACCTAGTCCCAACCTCAGTAGAGCATGGTATGTCACTTACTCTAGGAACTAAGGTACTCTGGTGGCAATAAACTAAACATGGATGACAACAACTACCAACAGATAACGCTACGGTATCAAACCGTGACATAACAAAGCAAACATGATCATTGCTTGGCTATAAAAATACTATGCATATCCAATAGACAATATCATAAAGATAAGTCAAGAGGTACCCGCCTCCAATCGATAAGGTCCAATCCGATCCAAATTTGACGTCGAGATACTCATCTCGAATCAACCTCTTGTAATCACATTTTACAATTAATTATATCATTAAATCAAAATGACCAAATCCTAAACCTATTAGAAATAAATCATAGTGAATCAATCCAATAGATCCACATCCCCTTCACAATTCACCACATATCACCAATTCCAACACATAAGCAATTATGTATGTACCAATTCCTACCTAAATCAATATGTATCATAATCATGTTCCTTACCTAAATTCACATGATCATCTAACCAAATCCTCCAATTCGGAACATGATCTACAACCAATATTCAAATACATCTAATCCTTACCTCAAATCACAGCTGTGCTGGATGGGAGGGTTGCTGTTGGGAACCAGGTGTCGCTGGACAAGAATAGCAACCTCTCAGCAAAGACTTCTTGACTCTTCCTCTCCAAATCTCGTACCCTTGATCCACAACCAGGAGGAAGAACATACACAACAAAGAAACACAACAGGAAGAAAATCAGAGGAGAAGATCACTGATCCACTGCAAAGTTCTGCTGCTGGACCCGGGTGGCAGAAATGACTGTCGGATCCCAAAAAACACCACAGATCACCACTTCCTCACCAACCCATAACCTTCTTCCTCTCCACTGGTCGGAGGTGATCAAGAATCCATCGACAGTGCTAGGGTACGGTGAAGTCAGCTGCCGGTGCTAGGGCACAGCGAAGAGGTTCTGTGCGTCGGCGTCGGCGCGATCGGGTGACTGTGAACCCAATCTAGGGCATAGCAGTGGTTGGCGTCGCTAGAGGGGAGAGGGATCGGGGCTACTCCGTGCGGCGCCGATCTAGGGCAGAGGTGTCGTGAGGGAGGAGGAAGAGGGATCGGCCAGGGCTAGGGCTCGGATGTCGGCGGATCGGGCGCAGGGGAGAGAGATCGGCAATGGGCGACTCGGCCAACGGTGGCTCGCGAGATCGCTCCGCAAAAGCGACTGTCGGAAGAGGAGAAGAGTCAGGCGGAGGCGAGGCTTTCCCTTAGCTCTCGTCGGTCGGCGGCAGAGAGAGTGAGAGCGTTCGCGTGAGGGAGATAAGGAGAGAATCGGCGCCGATTGGAGGAGAAGTTAGGGCAGGGAATCGGCGGGGAAAGAGGACTCGACGCGAGTTCGGGGAAGGAAACGAAGGAAAATAGAAAATAAAAAAAAGAAAAAGAAAAGGAAATAAATAAAAATAAATATTTCCTCGCTTAAAGGGGTAGTCTAAACAGGTTTTTCCGGGCTCCATTTTTTTTTTATCCCCTTAAACTCATCCATACGAGCTCTGAAAAATTTCTGAAAAATTTCTAAAAATTCCAGAAAATTCCCTTATCATTATTCGCCATTTTTTCGGTATTTTACATTCTCCCCCACTAATAAAAATTTAGTTCCCAAATTTTGTTATCTATCATCAGCAAGTACTAAAAATAGACAGAAAGTATAAATGTTGAACGGTAACTGAATCACCTACCTCAAATGAAAAGATGGGGGATATCGAGCTCAGATAGTATCTTCGAGCTCCCAAGTAGCCTCATCGTCTGAATGACGTCGCCATCATCCTACTTTATACAGTCGGATAGTCTTGTTCCACAACTAACGCTCCTTCCGGTCCATAAATCCATACCAGAATCTCTTCATAAGTGACGTCAGGTTGAACTGAAACTGAGATATCTGTCAGCACATGCATCGGGTCAGGTACGTATCTCCTCAGTATAGATACGTGAAATACATCGTGAACGCCTGCTATGGACGGTGGTAGTGTCAGACGGTAAGCTACCGCTCCAATCCTTTCCAAGATCTGAAAATGTCCAATGTATCGCGGAGCTAGCTTACCTCTGAAGTCAAATCTCTTCACCTTTTCGTGGGTGAAACCGCAGTAAACACAAGGTCGCCAATAAAGAACGCTAGGTCTCATGCGGCCCCCTCGATCAAAGATAACACTCGTGATCCCGCTACTTCATTATTCTCCGTCTCGACAATGGCTGCATCAAATCCTCTTCGCTCGTAGGCCATGAACCTGCAATAACCGGGCCTCCCAACTTCATCCCAGGTGGTGTCCGATACATCACCATACAACGCTTCAACCTGGTCATCCCATATCCGAACGAAGTCATGTTGTGGGGCAACTTACCAACCCAGATGGTCCTCCAACGCCACGAACCATAACACATGACCAAAGAGTCCTCTAAAGTCTGAATGGTCCGCTCCGATCGTCCATCCGGCCTCGTGATGGAAATGCATCGAAAACTGAGACGCAGGCCTGTCTCAAGATTTCCGCCAGAAACGTAGACGTGAACTGGTGGATCTCATCCAAATGATACTCAACCAACACCAGTCTCGATAATCTCCGACAATACAGAGTCTGCTAATCGATCCAAAATCAGCCTCCTCCTGATCGCTAAGAAGGAGCTGATTTTGGTTAATCGATCAACCACACCAAATCGTGTCACGACTCGCCGGTGTCCCTGCAACCCTACCACAAAGTCCATAGTAATGTGATCCCACTCACCAGAATAGGAATCCATCAAGTAATCCAAACAGGGTTCCCTCTCAAAAGTTCTACCACCGCCGACGGAGCAGACATCTCGCTGCTACAAATTCGCGATGTCTTTTCATACCGCTCCACCATATGCACCAAATCTCTTGCAGACATTACCAAAATACCGGTGGATAGCAACGAGAAACGATGAGCCTCCCTCAAGTAGCTCCTCGTGGGAAGACCCAGAGACCGGAGAGGCACGATAATCCGTCTCGGCATATATAATATTCTCCTTATCTCGCGGGAACTTTGCCTACTACTCCGAAAAGCTATTTGCCGCCATAATAAACCGCAAATGTCGATCACTGCCAAAATGCCTCCTGATCTCACCCGACGACGATCGAGCAACTATGGTAACAAAACACCGCCTCGTCCGCCCCGCCTCAAGGCCCAAATTGAGAACTTTAATCAAGTCCGAACTATAACTCTCGCGGGCACGCCAAAGTCCCTCTCGACTTCCTGCAATAAGTGCATCTAAATCACATTAGCTTTTCCTGCAATAGTTAACGACAATCATAATCTTTAGGAATTTCATCTTTCCTCACGGAGATTAAGTTTTTTCTAAGTGAACAGATATTCGAGACTCTACGGTCATGAGAATTCCACCCCAGAATGCCGCATGACAATGCCTTCCAAATCTTCAAGGCAAAATACGGCGATCAACGAGCAACTGCTGCACTGTAGTTCTCATGCTCCTTCAACTACCTAGCAGAGATTACCGTCAGGTCAGAGCAAAATGGCTTCAAACCCGTAGAGACGCGGCCGATGCCGCAGCAATTAATCCATCTCTCCGTATAAAACTAAAAATCGTACTCGACACCATCTCCGGGCTCAGCCTCTGAAGCCGGGTCTCGCATCCAAACACCAGTGAATCTCCGTCACTCTTTCCTTGTCAGCGTAAGTGACATAAAGAACGCTGTGAGAAAACCCCCAACGAGTCTTCCTAATAATCTGAAGTCGACAAAGGGAGTCATGCCTACCCATCACCATGGCAACCCCAATTGGTAACTCTATCTCCATGAACCACCAGATACCCTTACTGGTGACCGCAGGTCTCCAACATCCTGCTGTGAGACTACCAAAATACGACCATCGATCCTCACACATAGATATTTTCGTTAAAACATCTCTAGAACTATGCGAAGATGGTGTACGTGACTCACCTCAGACCCTAAATAGATCACAACATCGTCAACAAGACAATGGAAACCGATCCAAACATCCTAGGGATACCCAAATCATCGAGTCCATGCTAACATCTAGGACATCGCAAGCCATAATGGTAAAACCAAGACATATAATGTTCGTATCACAGACATTCCTAACCATAAGATCCTCAACACAATAGATCCGATCACCAACGTATATAAATCAACAAAGAACAGAGTCCTCCAAGGTGAGATAACGCCCATCACACGGAATACCATATATACGAGAGCAACGCCCACCACAAATAATCCGAAATTATGTATCTACAATAACATGGGAGCAATGCCTCGCCATACAATTCATTATGTGAGAGCTACGCCCACCAACAATACATAAGTGCCCAAAGCACCTAACTATCTAGCTAGAGACTGCATAAGGTCACTTTACCATAGGTCACTGTGGTTAGCCTAGGGTATAGCAACCTAGTAAGCGAATCAAATCCATAGCCAACTCTATCATCATCCTAGTGGGTCAGTCACCCACTAATAGGAGAAGTAGTTGACAGGGTAATACAAACAATAACATAATGTAGACATCAAACATTCTATATTCAACATAGGTAGAATTCTCATGATTCTACCAGCCATACACCTGGCACACGTGCACACACAACATAGGTATGATCAACATAATCCTCCAATTAGTGCACACCCAACATACTCACAATATAGGTGTAAATCACCGTGATACCTCCAACAATGCATACCGAAACCCATGTGCATATATCATCGAGAAATCAATAATAATTTCAAACAACACTACAATGATGTGATATACACACATACGCTAAGAGTATAATCAATATATACTTCCATTAAAGTATTACCAAACCAACAGACCTTTACAAATCACATATATCAATAAATACCCCGTATACTACACAAAACACATATGTACATATCACAACACCGATGTAGTCGACAAGATACTTCCAATATGACACTCACACCCATGTACACATACCACGACACATATTTACATCGATAAGATACCTCCAATATGTCAATCAGGCACGTACAGCTAACTCAACAACTATAATCCACAAGGAACCTACAATAACCATATCAAAATGAGAATACTCACACTACCTGTAAATGAACTATCCATCATAGAACTCCTACAACTCATAACAATCATTCGTACATGAAACAAAGATAGGAATAATCAACATATTTGACCCAATCAACCTGGTATTCCTATGCTACCTTCTAAGTTATCCAACTAGGTACATACCGTCTAAAACTAAAGTACCCATGGAATAGGATACATCGATGCTCTATAGACTGACCAAAATCGACAATGATATACGATCAACTCAGTCTTTTCCACGTCAGTACAAAACATGTATTCAAATGTGCTCTAGATACCAAACTAAGCACAAACAACCCAACTCGACAAACGTAAATCAGTCTTCTACTGACCGATCTAACAAGAGTAAATTAATATTTACTGATGAAAATTTACTAAGATAAAATATTATACTAATGGCTAGGTCAACAAAAAGATATAGATACTATCCACTACCCAGCTAATAATAGCAGAGGCTGGTATGTGCCTTAATCTGTTATCCAACTAGTAATAACAGAAGCTAAAAACTACTGGTGTATGATATGATAAATCACCAAAAACTGTAACCCTTAATCTCTATCAAGATCGATCATCATCAGGGTTTTACCAAATACATAAAATATATGCTATCTCAACTAGACAGGTACTAGTAAAGAGTGCTAATACATGTCAAGTATGTACAGTCAACAGTAAGTATATACTACCGTAAAGGTATAATAACGAAGATATCAACATACCCTACAAATTAAGACGTCTGCCATCGCCAGTCCCAAACCAAAAGTCACATCGAGAAAGCAAAACACAAATCCTAAACACAGGAAAATAAGACTGTAGTTTCCGATCTTTGATACCAAATAAATTGGTATCGATAACTGAAAATCCAGAACACATACCAAGATCGTGATACCGCTTCCCGATACCACTGAATTGTCACGCCTGAAAATCCCTCGTCCAAGAATTCTCGAAGACCTCCTCGTAGGATGGGACAATCAAGCATTTATACAAAGCCTGTAATATATATACTCACCAACACAAGCCTAATACTAACAAATAAATAAGTAACAACCATTTGAAGAGAGCATGTAGCAACCACCTGGCCACAAAACCAAAGCACAACGAAAATACCGTAAACCAAATACAAAACTAAGACACGGATCGCTAGCTTGGCCAGGCTTACACAACCATCAACCAATACAAATACACCTTTAAACAAACAGAACACAAGCTAACACACAAGTTCATATACCAAAATAAAGTAAACAAATGCGAGATGATCTTCTCCAGTGACGTGGGGACCAAGCAGACAGATACTCCATGCACTCCATAAACAACTGGGCACCGAAAATATAGAGTCCACTTCAAGAGTCCAACAACCTTAATACCAATTGGGACATGCCTAGTAAGATATATCTAACAAAGAATAAATACGAATACAACTTCCAATCACATATATAGAAAGATGGAAAACTGAAGGCAATTGAGGAAGTCAGACTCACCGTAGAACCCTATCTGAACAAAAGGATCACAACCTAAAGAAACCTAACCGCATGACAAGTCAAACATATGCACCAACCAAAAATGCAGCAAATAAAATGCAGCAAACACAAACACATTAAGAAATAAAATGCATCAATGTATGATGCCAATGGATGCTCGTCACCCCTAATGCCGTGAAGTCATCTCACGATAAATGGTGAGACTATGGGTGGTCGACAACTGCAGCCCCTCGCTGGCCACCGCTCCCGGCGAGTGACCGAGTGGACGGATGCCGCTGTGAGTACACCCATCCTCCTACCCCAAATCATAAATGGGGGAGCGCAATGCTCTCATCTCCCGGTACACGATGACGGGGAGGAATCTCTGCCGGCTATCACGCTGCGTCACACTACCCAAGAGCGGACCAACGGAGCCAAACAAAGTCCCTGCTGCAACATATTCTGCCTGAATTGACCACTAACCCATGAGTGGTGGTGTGTGCAGATCCATGTAACTGGCGATGTGCTCAACAATAATGGAGTCGACTATCGCACAACATGTAATCATGATGCATGACAATATCCTGATCATCATAGAAAAATCCATATATATATAATATGGGTACCACAATATCAATAAGTCAAATTCACGGATCCAGGGTATACTGGTCCTCTATGGTATAACAACCTATATCCTAAATATATCCCCCTCCATAACATATGTACCAACAATATGCACAGATCAAAGAAAAAGGGTCTAGGTACACAAATCAGATATGATATACAAATAGAGGTACACAAGTCAGGTATGGTATAAAAACCTAGGTATCAGATAATCTAGATACACATGCCAGAAAATAAAATCCAGAACCTAGTCCTAACCTCAGTAAGGTATGGTATGTCACTTACTCTAGGAACTAAGGTACTCATGGTAATAATCATGAAACATAAACATGGATACATAACAAATGGCCAACAGATCATGCTATGGTATCAAACCGTGACATACCAAAGCAAACATGATCATTGCTTGCAGCTATAAAATACTATGCATATCCAATAGACAATATCATAAAGATAAGTCAAGAGGTACCCGCCTCCAATCGATAAGGTCCAATCCGATCCAAATTTGACGTCGAGATACTCATCTCGAATCAACCTCCTGTAATCACATTTTACAATTAATTATATCATTAAATCAAAATGACCAAATCCTAAACCTATTAGAAATAAATCATAGTGAATCAATCCAATAGATCCACATCCCCTTCACAATTCACCACATATCACCAATTCCAACACATAAGCAATTATGTATGTACCAATTCCAACCTAAATCAATATGTATCATAATCATGTTCCTTACCTAAATTCACATGATCATCTAACCAAATCCCCCAAGTCGGAACATTAGTAACAACCAATATTCAAACACATTTAATCCTTACCTCATATCACAGCTGTGCTGGATGGGAGGGTTGCTGTTGGGAACCAGGTGTCGCTGGACAAGAATAGCAACCTATCAGCAAAGACTTCTTGACTCTTCCTCTCCAAATCTCGTACCCTTGATCCACAACCAGGAGGAAGAACATCACAACAAAGAAACACAACAGGAAGAAAATCAGAGAAGATCACCCATCCACCCGCAGTTCGTGGGTCACGGACCCGGTATGTAAATGGACCTGGTTTGATCCAAAACACCATAGATCACCACTCTCACCAACTGTGAATCCTTCTTCCCTTCCACCGGGTCGGAGGTGATCAAGAATCCATCGACAAAGGTTAGGGCACGGTGAAGTCTACTGCTTGGTGCTAGGGCACAGCGAAGAGGTTCTGTGCGTCGGCGTCGGCGTGATCGGGTGACTGTGAACCCAATCTAAGGCACAGCAGTGGTTGTCGTCGCTGGAGGGGAGAGGGATCGGGGCTGCTCCGTGCGGTGCCGATCTAGGGCAGAGGTGTCGTGAGGGAGGAGGAAGAGGGATAGGCCAGGGCTAGGGCTCGGATGCCGGCGGATCGGGCGCAGGGGAGAGAGTTCGGCAATGGGCGACTCGGCCAACGGTGGCTCGCGAGATCGCTCCGCAAAAGCGACTGTCGGAAGAGGAGAAGAGTCAGGTGGAGGCGAGGCTTTCCCTTGGCTCTCGTCGGTCGGCGGCAGAGAGAGTGAGAGCGTGCGCGTGAGGGAGATAAGGAGAGAATCTGTGCTGATTGGAGGAGAAGTTAGGGCAGGGAATCGGCGGGGAAAGTGGACTCGACGCGAGTTCGGGGAAGGAAACGAAGGAAAATAGAAAATAAAAGAAAAAGAAAAAGAAAAGGAAATTAATAAAAATAAACATTTCCTCGCTTAAAGGGGTAGTCTAAACAGGCTTTCCCGGGCCCCATTTTTTTTTATCCCCTTAAACTCATCCATACGAGCTCCGAAAAATTCCTGAAATTTTTTAAAAATCCCTGAAAATTCCCTTATCATTATTTGCCATTTTTTTGGTATTTTACAAACACAGACCAATTTTACTTGGTTCGGAGCCTGTGTCGACTCCTACTCCAAGGCCCGCACACGTTGAGTGCTTTCGGTGGACAATCACTAGCAGTTCGAAAATTAATACAAACTAAGTACAGAAAATGCTAATGAAAATAAAAGCAATACCGACAAAGGAATAAAACAAAAAGAAAAAAGTGCGTTGTCGGAGCTTCGTTAGCGTCGCAGGAGCGCAGAGCACAGAGCAAGCAGTAGAA